>NC_057809.1:2841447-3061081 GCF_018294505.1 Triticum aestivum | reverse complement strand
CGGCGGCGGCGCGCGGCGCGGGGCTGGGGCGCGGCTAGGGTTTGGCTGGGGCTGGGGCTGGGCCTCCCCCGACTTATAAAGGCCCCCTCGGGCCGGAGTCCTAGTCGGACACGGCCCGTAGGTCGGTTCCCTTTTTTTTAAATAGTTACGCTCGCAAGAAAAATAAATAGAAATACTAAACGGACTCCAAAAATCCCGAAATAAATTTTCCCGAGCTTCTAAAATCAAGCCCGACAAAGTGAACATTTATTTGGGCCCTAAATGCAACTTATGAAAAACGCACATTTTCCTAAATTCAAATGAAACACCGAAAAACTCCGAAATAAAATCTTATTTGATTTTATTATTAAATCCTCAATATTTCTCTATTTTGGGAAAGTCATTTTATTCCCTCTCTCATATTTTTGTAATAGAAATAATTGATGATAAAATAAATAAAATGAAATGATCCTATTCTCAAAATTTGAGAAAACTCAAATATGAAAATTACGAAATCCCCAACTCTCTCCGTGGGTCCTTGAGTTACGTAGAATTTCTAGGATCAACCAAAATGCAAAAATAAAATATGCTATGCAATGATGATCTAATGTATAACATTCCAAATTGAAAATTCGGGATGTTACAAACCTACCCCCCTTAAGATAAATCTCGCCCTCGAGATTCGGGTTGGCTAGAAAATAGGTGAGGGCGGTCTTTGAGAAAATCCTCCTCTCGTTCCCAGGTGGCTTCATCCTCTGAGTGGTGGCTCCACTGAACTTTGCAAAACTTGATAACTTTGCTGCGGGTAACTCGGCTGGCAAACTCGAGGATCTTAACTGGTTTCTCCTCGTAGGTCAAATCGTTATCCAACTGAATAGTTTCCAATGGCACTGTGTCTTTCAATGGTATATCAGCCATCTCCGCGTGACACTTCTTCAACTGAGAAACGTGGAACACATCGTGCACTCTTGACAATCCTTCAGGCAATTCAACTTGTAGGACACTTCTCCCATGCGCTCCAAAACTCGATATGGTCCTACAAATCGTGGAGCTAACTTCCCTTTCACTCCAAAACGCTTTGTTCCCCGAAGTGGAGATACTCGAAGATAAGCTCTATCTCCAACTTCGTAAACTGTCTCCTTGCGTTTAGAATCCGCATAACTCTTTTGTCTGGACTGGGCTACCTTGAGCCTATCGCGAATCAATTTCACCTTCTGTTCAGACTCCTTAATCAAGTCAGGTCCAAACAACTGGCGGTCTCAAACTTCGTCCCATGACAGCGGTGTCCTGCACCTCCTTCCGTACAAGGCTTCGAAAGGGGCCATCTTTAAACTGGTTTGATAACTGTTGTTGTAAGAGAACTCTGCATATGGCAAATTATCGTCCCAACTAGATCCGTAATCTAGCGCACAAGCTCTCAGCATATCCTCCAAAATCTAATTGACTCTCTCGGTCTGTCCATCTGTCTGTGGATGAAAAGTTGTACTGAATTCTAGCCTGGTTCCCAAAGTTTCGTGCAACTATTTCCAGAACTTTGAGGTAAACTGGGTTCCTCTATCTTATACGATACTCCTCGGAACTCCATGCAGATATACTATTCTGGTCATGTATATCTTTGCCAACTTAGCACTGGTGTAAGTGGTCTTTACTAGGATGAAATGAGCTACTTTCGTCAATCGATCAACTACAACCCAAATTGAGTCATAGCCTGAACGAGTCCTGGGCAAACCCGTGATAAATCCATGCCTAACTTATCCCACTTCCATTCGGGTAATGGCAATGGTTGTAACAATCCTGCTGGCTTCTGATCCTCTGCCTTTACTCTCTGGCATAAATCACAAACTGCTACATACTCCGCTATATCCTTCTTCATTCCGGTCCACCAGAAAATATCCTTCAAATCCAAATACATCTTGGTATTTCCTGGGTGAATTGAATACGGTGAATCGTGTGCCTCTTGCAAAATCAACTTCCTGATCTCCGGGTTATTGGGCACATAAACACGGTCTTCAAACCATAGGATATCATGCTCATCCTCACGAAATCCTTTAGCTTTTCCTTTGCTCAGTTTCTCCTTTATAGCGGCAACCTCTTTGTCAGTCTTCTGAGCTTCCCTGATTCTATCCATCAAAGTTGACTGAATCTCCAATGCTGCTACATAGCTTCTTGGAACTATTTCCAAACATAGTTCACGAAGATTTTCTGCTAACTCTCTTGGTATTTCTCCCATCATTAATGTATTGACATGGCTCTTACGGCTTAAAGCGTCCGCTACTACATTAGCCTTTCCGGGGTGATAATGCAATTTCATATCATAATCCTTGATAAGCTCCAACCATCTCCTTTGTCTGAGATTCAACTTCTGTGTGTAAATGTACTTCAAACTCTTATGATCCGTGTACACCTCACAATGGTTTCCGATGAGGAAATGTCTCCATGTTTTCAAAGCATGCACTACGGCTGCTAACTCCAAATCATGCGTAGCATAATTCAACTAATGGGGCTTCGGTTGTCTTGAGGCATATGAAACAACTCTCCCTTCCTGCATAAGCACTGCTCCAAGTCCTCGACGTGAAGCGTCACAATACACTTCATAATCTTTGGTCTGGTCTGGCAAAATCAACACTGGTGAGGTAACCAAGTGTTTCTTCAACTCTTGAAAACTAGCCTCACACTCCTCTGTCCATATGAACTTGGTATCTTTCTTCAACAACTCAGTCATAGGCTTCGCAATCTTTGAGAAATTCTCAATAAATCTCCGGTAGTATCCTGCGAGTCCAAGAAAACTCCGGATCTCTCCAACTGTTGTTGGGGCTTCCCACTTGGTCACGGTTTCAACTTTAGCGGGATCTACTGCTATACCTTCTCCGGATATAACGTGTCCGAGGCATCCTACTTCTTTCAACCAAAACTCACATTTGCTGAACTTGGCATATAATTGGTGTTCTCTGAGCTTTCCAAGTACCAAACGCAAATGCTCCTTATGCTCCTCTTCATTCTTCGAATAAACCAGTATATCATCAATGAACACTACGACGAACTTATCCTAAAACTCCATAAACACTTTGTTCATCATGTTCATAAAGTAGGTAGGCGCGTTAGTCAGACCAAATGACATAACGGTATACTCATACAGCCCATACCTGGT
Organism: Triticum aestivum; assembly: GCF_018294505.1. Classification (NCBI taxonomy): domain Eukaryota; kingdom Viridiplantae; phylum Streptophyta; class Magnoliopsida; order Poales; family Poaceae; genus Triticum; species Triticum aestivum. Next base: position 3,057,954 of record NC_057809.1, on the reverse strand, counting down.
GGTAAAAGCTGTCTTCGGAATATACTGTTCCTGAATCTTCAACTGGTGGTATCCTGATCGCAGATCGATCTTGGAAAATACCTTAGCTCCTTGCAATCGATCAAACAGATCGTTGATCATTGGTAGTGGGTACTTGTTCTTGATCGTTACTTCGTTCAATCCTCGATAATCAACAACCATCCTTAACGATCCATCCTTCTTCTCCACTAGAAGTACTGGCGATCCCCAAGGTGAAGAACTTGGGCGAATATATCCCTTATCCAGTAACTCCTTAATCTGCTTCTTAATTTCCACCAAATCCTTTGCTAGCATCCTGTAAGGTCTCTTTGATATTGGCCCAGTGTCGGGCAATAGCTCAATCAAGAACTCAATATCTCTATCTGGTGGCATGCCTGGCAACTCTTCTGGAAATACATCAGGGAAATCCCTTACCACTGGTACTTCCTCCTGCACAACTCCTATTAGGCAATTTACATGGGTCCTCTTTGGCACATGCCGGGATACATACTTGATCCTTCTCCCTTCTGGGGTGGTAAGCAAAATTGACTTACTAGCACATTCAATACTCCCTTCATACTTTGATAACAATCCATGCCTAATCACATCCAAATCTTGAGATTCCAATCTTAGGTCTGAGGGAAAACATAGTTACAATCCTTAATGGTAACCGATCACCATAGACTAGCCAATACTCTGCTCGGGCGAGTTATAACATGGGTGACCTAAGGGCTTGGTTGGAGGTTATACTTATCCACAAATCCCCTGAGATGTAGAATGCGATGCTCCAGTATCAACTGCATGCTCAACTCATCATTCAGTCCTTCCAAAAACTTCTCTTGCTTAGCTGCATCCGTAGCGATGTCATCTGGGGCATAACGTGCTAACTTACTAAATTCCTCCACATACTGGCCAACTGTCGTTCCTCCTTGGCGCAAGTTGCGAAACTCATGCTTCTTCATGGCCATAACTCCTGCTGAAACATGGGCAGTACGAAAAGCCTGCTGAAACTGGTCCCATGTGACAGTGTCTACTGGGAAAGTGGCTGTGAAATTCTCCCTCCATGATGCTGCGGGTCCTTCTAACTGATGTGCGGCAAACTTCACCTTCTCCGCATCTGTGCATCCTGCTGTGGTCAACTCCCTAGCTGTTTTGCGGAGCCAATCATCTGCTACTATCGGCTCGGTGCTACTGGAAAACACCGGCGGATTCAGCCTTAGAAAACGGGCTAAGTGGTCAACAGGTGGTGGTGGTGGTGGGTTGTTGTTGCTGTTCCCCTGATTCTGATTCTGGACTAAGCAACTGCATCAATGTGTTCTGCTGCTGGATCAACTGGGTGAGCTCTGGTGGGAAAGCAAATCCGGGGTCACGTCTCGGAGGCCATCTGAGGGTTAGAAAAGATGAGATATAAAGAATAGAGAGGGTCTAAAGAGAAAACACTACCCATATGCACATGAGTCAAAAGCAAACAATTCACTTCAATCAATCAAACAAAGGCATATAATCGATCTAACTATCGCAAAAGTGCTCGGGCTACTATATTTACATGGTGGACTACTACTACGGATGAGGTGGTCTATTAGAAATATTCTAACGGTCGTTGACTACATAATATCTGCTCCTGCTTCATCAACATAGTCATCATCGCTACTATCTGCTTCCGAGTCGGTGCCCGTCGATGATGATGTAGTCTTCCGGGCTAATCTCCTTGGGTTCTTTGTCTTCATCTACGGGTGTCGGGCCTCCCATAAATATTCCAATCTTCTTGATCAGGTCATCATTCTTCTCCACCAATACTTCAATTTCCTCTTCATAATCTTCACGTGTAGCCTTGAGTTCTTCCTCCAGTTCCTTGATTCTAGTCTTAGCCTTCTTCAGATCTATCATGTCGGCGCACATCTGGTTCTCCTGTCGTCGAATGTGCTGGTTTAGCTCCTGGATAAAAGCTGCAATTGATCTATCCATCCTGGTGCTGATCATCTCCCAGTGTTCATCTCGGCGCCCCACAAATCTGGTAGATAGTATCCTTGAGATCCTTGCGGTATACTTCTCCAATGTGTCCCATGGCGATGTGAGCTGCCATGCTCTTTCCTAGACTCTAAGTTGGTGCATCAAAAGAAAACTCTATGGGCTCACTGACTGGCATGAACGTTCTTCCTGGAACTTGAACTTGAATCATCCAGCGCTCTTCTTCGGGTAAAGTGGCGTTGTAGGTTCCCGTGAAGCTTGGTACTCCTATGTTCAGGTATCTAGTGACTTCCTTCAAGTGGCGTCCAAAGGGTGTATCTTCATCCGGTTGTGTGAACTTGTTCCTTGCATCCGCCATCCTAAAGAGTAGAAAAGATGAGAAGTCAGAAGAGAAGAGAGTGATCTAGGTCTGTAGCTTAGTGGTCGTGTCCTACAGTCAGCGTGTGCTCTAATACCATCTTTGTAGCGACCAGACCTCAAACAGTCTGATCTTTGTGCTCCGGTGTCATCCCTGGATCAGTAATGCTGACACCACACAGTACTCGGAGGATTTATAGCAGAGTAGCAATCACACACTTATTACATCGAGTGTCTCAAAAGAGAACTTATTACAATAAATATGTCTTAAGGCCATCTAATAACGATAACAGCGGAAGGCTTGGAAGATAAGTGAGTCCATCAACTCCAACGACATCACTGAGTATAGAACCACGACCTAAAACTCCTTAATCGTCGTCTGAAAAGTCTGCAACATTAACGTTGCAGCCCGAAATGGGTCAGCACATGGAATATGCTGGCAAGGTAACACATAGAGAGTAATGGAATGAACAGCTATACTATATGCATATTTGGCTGGTGGAAAGCTCTATGGTTATAGTTTTGCGTAAAGCCAATTTTCCCCTACTTCAAAGGAATAAAATTTAATTACTATCATGGTGGTTGTCAAACATTGAGAATGGTTGACAGCATTCTCAATCCTAATTAAACATCATCATTAAACATAACCCAACAAAATTAATTTAGAGTAACATGTTGAGATTCACATGAAAATCCAGGTACTAGATACTCAAGATGTCCATAACCGGGGACACGGCTAATCATGATTAGTTTATTACACTCTGCAGAGGTTTGCGCACTTTTCCCCACAAGAATCGATCGCCTCCGTTTGTTTTCTCGCACTACATGATGTTTGAGAAGACGGATGACCGAGACATAGTCTTTCAGAAGCGCTAGCACCTTACGATCGGGTAGACCGTACCACCTACATCCCCTACATCTGCTAGTCTACCACTTTAAGAGTTCGCACAACTTAGTCAAGTATGCTAGAGCCCATAATAGCTTGTGGCTGCACACGAAAGTTTCTAGTATGAATAGTCTTATGATCCCTTTGAGCCTGGGTGGCGGTCCAAAAGAAAACAGGCAAGTCCTGGAATACCCAGGTGCCTCAATCCACCCAGATGTGTGTTTAAGTTGCCACCTTAGATAAACCATTAATTAACAATCTCACATCTGTCATGGATTTCACTCACCCAATCCACGTCTACTGGCATAGCATGGCATAATAAGAAACGTAGAAGTAACTCCCAAAGGTTTGATACTAAACAGGTAATAGGTACTACCTCATCTACTTCCCATCCCACAATTTAATTAGATCCTAATCATGCAATGTGTGAGGATTGATCTAATGCAATAAAACTGGGTAGTAGAAAAGGTATGATCAAAGTGTTACTTGCCTTGGTGATGATCCACGAAACCTAACGATTCGAAGTAACAGGCAGCGCACTCCGGGTATTCTATCGCAAACAAACAAACAAATAAACATACAATAAGTACTCATCTAATGCACAGGTAAAACTCAAATAAGAGATCTAAACAGAAGGTTCAACTTAAGAACTCCGGTTGGCAAAACGAATCAAATCGAACGAAACAAGGAAAATCAAACGGCGAAAGAAAACAACTTCGTTCTAGTAATCTGGATCTAGGGCAAATTTTACAGCAGCAAAATCCTGTTTAAGTTGGTTAAACGGATAAAGGGTTTTGAGACGAAACTATAGTCGCTTGAATCGCCTGATTCCGATAAACGAGCGAAAAGTTAAACTAAAACGAAAATCGGATCAGGAATCGCAATCAGAAAAATCGCGGATTTAATCCGAGAAAAGAAAACGACGAACGGATTAACGAACGAACGTTCGTTATCCAGATCTAAACGATAAACGTGTTCGTTTAAACGAACAAACGAGCGAACGCTCGCTATTTAACCTAAACCGAAAAAAAACCGATTTAATAAAAAAACGAAAACTAAAAAAATCGAAAAAAACCAACGGAAAACCGATCGGTTTTCTAAAAAAACGGGCGGCATGGACTACGAGGCGGCGGCGAACCTCGGCGGCGGCGGCGGCGTCCGGCGACGGCGGCGCGGGGCGGCGCGGTGGCGGGCGGCGGCGCACGGCGCGGGTGAGGAGGCGGCGGCGGCGCGGGGCTGGGCGCGGCTAGGGTTTGGCTGGGGCTGGGGCTGGGCCTCCCCCGCCTTATAAAGGCCCCCTCAGGCCGGAGTCCTAGTCGGACACAGCCCGTAGGTCGGTTCCCTTTTTTTTAAATAGTTACGCTCGCAAGAAAAATAAAAAGAAATACTAAACGGACTCTAAAAATCCCGGAATAAATTTTACCGAGCTTCTAAAATCAAGCCCGACAAAGTGAACATTTATTTGTGCCCTAAATGCAATTTTGAAAAATGCACATTTTTCCTAAATTCGAATAAAACACCGAAAAACTCCGAAATAAAATCTTATTTGATTTTATTATTAAATCCTCAATATTTCTATATTTTGGGAAAGTCATTTTATTCCCTCTCTCATATTTTTGTAATAGAAATAATTGATGATAAAATAAATAAAATCAAATGATCCTATTCTCAAAATTTGAGAAACTCAAATATGAAAATTACGAAATCCCTAACTCTCTCCGTGGGTCCTTGAGTTGCGTAGAATTTCTAGGATCAACCAAAATGCAAAAATAAAATATTCTATGCAATGATGATCTAATGTATAACATTCCAAATTGAAAATTTGGGATGTTACAGTATTAGAGAGGCTAGCAATGGCGGAAAGGTGAGAGTGCGTATAATCCATGGACTCAATCTTAGTTATAAAGAACTCACATACTTATTCCAAAAATCTATTAGTCATCGAAACAAAGTACTAGGCGCATGCTCCAAGGGGGATATATTGGTAGGAAAAGACCATCGCTCGTCCTCGACCGCCACTCATAAGGAAGACAATCAAAAAACATCTCATGCTCCAACTTTGTTATATAACAGTTCACCATACGTGCATGCTACGGGACTCACAAACCTTAACACAAGTATTTCTCAAATTCACAACTACTTACTAGCATAAATCTAATATCACCATCTTCATATCTCAAAACAATCATATGAATCAAACTTCTCATAGTATTCAATGCACTTTATATGAAAGTTTTTATTATATCCCTCTTGGATGCCTATCATATTAGGACTAATTTTATAACCAAAGAAATTACCATGCTGTTCTAAAGAATCTCAAAATAATATAAGTGAAGTACAAGAGTTCATCAATTTCTATAAAATAAAACCACCACCGTGCTCTAAAAGATATAAGTGAAGCACTAGAGGAAAATTGCCTAGCTCAAAAGATATAAGTGAAGCACAGAGAGAATTTTAATAAATCACCATTCATGCGTGTATCTCCCAAAAGGTCTGTACAACAAGGATGATTGTGGCAAACTAAAAAGCAAAGACTCAAATCGTACAAGATGCTCCAAGCGAAACACAAATCATGTGGTGAATAAAAATATAGCCTCAAGTAAAATTACCGGTAGACAAAGACGAAAGAGGGAATGCCTTCCCGGGGCATCCCCAAGCTTAGGCTTTTTGACATACTTGAATATTACCTTGTGGTGCCTTGGGCATCCCCAAGCTTAGGCTCTTGCCTCTCCTTATTCTACAGTCCATCAAATCCTTATCGAAAACTTGAAAACTTCACAACACAAAACTCCAACAGAAAATCTCATAAGCTCCGTTAGTATAATAAAATAAATCACCACTTTGGTACTGTTGTGAACTCATTATTTATTTATAATGGTGTAATATCTACTGTATTCCAACTTTTCTATGGTTCATACCCCCTGATACTAGCCATAGATGCATCAAAATAAGCAAACAACACGCGAAAAACAGAATCTGTCAAAAACAGAACAGTCTGTAGCAATCTGGATATGGAATACTTATGTAACTCCAAACATCCTGAGAAATTAAGAAGTCCTAGAAAATTTGTTTATATATCCTTTGCAAAAAGAATCAGTATTTTATCGCACTACTGTTAAAGATGAAAACTAATTTCCTGGGCGTAAAACTGTCTATTTTTCAGCAGGATCAAATCAACTATCACCGTAAGCTATCCCAAAGTTCTTACTTGGCACAAACAATAATTAAAACACAAAACCACATCTAACCAGAGGCTAGATGAAATATGTATTTAAAAACAGGAAAGAAAAATATTGGGTTGTCTCCCAACAAGTGCTTTTCTTTAAAGCCTTTTAGCTAGGCGTTGATAATTGTAATGATGCTCACATGAAAGATAGCAATTGAAGGACAAAGAGAGCATCGTGAAGCTTGTGGTTGCAAAACGGGCATCGATAGCCGCCGTTTCAGTTCCTAATATGCCTGTTATGCATTCCCGCATAAAGCTCCCTCAAGATTTGCCTCTTGTACCTCCTCTGGCCAACTTCATCCTCACGGTCCTCATCGTCAGACGCACATATAGAAATAGTAAAACAAATTTGGCATCAAATCAATGATTACATGTCGTGAAGTAAGATTAGGAATTTATGGCTATTTATTTATACATATCCAGATATATGGTTTGATTTTTAAGCACAGTCGTCTATGTACAAACCAATCTTGAAGAAAATAATGGCACAAATATATGTAGGTCATTCAAAATCAATTGTCAAGTCCTTGCTAGGAATTATTAGCATGAACACTAACCCTAGTGGGATTACTAGCAGAAATCATTTGCACAGATGAAACAACTAATCACTTATCACTTGTACCAATCAAACAATCAATACACTACATGGATCTAGCGAAACTTACTTAGGTTTGATGGATTGGGAGAACATAACCATAAGATTTCTGTTCCAAAAAGGGGGAGGGAGGAGTAACCAGAGAAACCCTATGATCTATTTGACACATAAATGGCTATAGATGACTAACCAGCTGTCCGTCGTCGTGGGAGTCGTCGCCGGAGTGGTCGTGGGAGTCATTGCCGGAGTGGCCGTCGGAGTCGTCGCCGGGGTCGTCACCAGAGTCGGTGTGGAACTCCGCCTCCGGGTGGAAGCTCGATGCCGTCGACGGCGTTGGGGTGCGGCGATAACTTGCCGGTGGTGACGGCAACCTCTGTCTCCATCTCCACGCCGTGCTCCCGTGCTTTAGCAGCCCCGGCGTCACCACTCCCTCCGATGGGGCGCTTCAGCGGCATCCTCATACACTGACGGCCTTGAGGACAAAGAGCGGCATCGAGGATGCAAGCGGAGAGAGAGGTTTGTGTGTGTGTGTGTGTGTGTGTGTGTGTGTGTGTGTGTGCGGCGAGGATGGGGGTGCGGCCACTCGGGTGCACCATTAATATGTAGTAGTGGGAGTTGTGGGAGAAAGGCGGGCGGCGCTCAAACAAATGGCTCGCCTCCCCGGTGAGCCTACGCACTGGACTGCTGGCATGCCTACCAAAGTTTCACACAGCTACTTGCAGGCCTCCCGATAACACTGCGTAGCGAGCACGCCTCCGTCAACTCACACACCTGCATGCATGCCTCCCTGTCTGCCTGCGCGGCGGACTGCTCGCATGCATCTCATCAACTCACGCCAACTCGCACGACACACGGGTCGCCCGCAGTACACTATGAGTTGTGAGCCACCGTGTGGTTTGGCCATTTTGTTAGGCAGGCCGGTGCAACATCAGAGTCGTGAAATCATTATTTAAAAACATTACACAACCCTTTCATACATACATGTTTTGTCCACATGCAGTTGATGGTTGTCCTACACGATACTCGATACTCGCGTGTGACGCTTTTTGTGGGCCCGCGAGGTCGTCGTCCGTCACTTTGATGAACAGCTAGCAGTAAGGTTAATTTAACCAGCAAGGTAGAATCTTTTTGTTTGTGTTATGGTGGTATATAGTATGCGTCGAAGAGGTGGGAGGGGCTAGCATATATACTATACGTACGCGTCCATGAACAAGTCACCTCACTCAGTGTCGGGACTTTTTGGTTTCCGAGGTACGTGCCACATCAAAATTGTGAAATTGGCTATTCAAACATCACACAACACCTCTTTGGGCCACATGCATGCACGCGGTGGTTATCCTAGCTAGGACACTCATGTGTGATGCTTCCATCTATGGGCCCACGAGGCCATCGTCGATGCATGCATGCATCATTTTGACCTACATCGGGAGAGGTTAATTAATTTCATCATCGATGAGGATTCTTTTGGGTTGTACATATTACGGCAGGAGCATATAGTATGCGATGAAGATGGGGGGGGAGGGCACCATCATATGTGTTACGCTTCATGAACCTCGCTCTGTGTGGGTGCATGGTTTACGGTTTTTGAGGCATGTGGCACATCAAAGTTGTGCATTTTGGGTATTCAATATATATATATATATATATATATATATATATATATATATATATATATATATATATATATGTTTGGCGCACATGCAAAGCGGTTGTGGTTGTCCTCTCGCGATATCGATGCTTTCCATCTATGGGCCCGCTTGGTTCATCACTACTTTTTGCCTGTCAATAAGAGAGGTTAATTTGACTTAGGAGGGGATTATTATTTTTGCTTGTAATATGGTATATATATAGGTCATGCTCTAGGATGACATGCATGATGCAGTTGAGCACACACACATGCATGTGTACGCACGAATCCCTCCCATCGAGTCGAAGTGGCTAGTACAACGACACATCATGAACCGATCTCGCTCTCTGTGGGGAAATAGTATACGATTTTTGACGCACGCACCACATCAATGTTGTGAAATGTTATTCAACCATGCATGCATGCATCACCTCCATACATATGCATGTAGTGGTTGCCTTCGAATGGTACACTCCCTCGCGTGGCTATCGGCGACAAGCCTATATATTCATGGGCCCGCATGGACATTCATGATCACATTGACCAACAACAAGATAGGTTACCATGCCGGATTCTTCATTTGGTTCGTGTTATCGTAGTATAATTCATGGTGAGATTCAGACCTTAAGTTTGAGCGCATATACTATGCACGCATGCATGCATGAATCACCCTTTCCTCTTCAAGGGAAAACCAACGCAGTACTCAAGAGGTAGCAGGGCACCGCACACGGCTAAGACAATTGATGTTGTGCCTTTGGGGTGCCCTCTACCCACGTATATAAAGAAGGGGGAAGGAGGAGACCGGCCAAGGGGGAGGCACGCCAAGTGGGGGAGTCCTACTAGGACTCCAAACCTAGTAGGATTCGCCCCCCTTCCCTTCCAACGGAGAGGGGGAAAGGGGAAAGGAGGGAGAGGGAGAAGGAAAGAGGGGGGTGTCCCTCCCCTTTTCCAATTTGGATTGGGGCAAGGGGGACACGCCCCACCTCCTGTGGCCTGCCTCCTCTCCTCCACTATGGCCCATTAGGCCCAATAACTTTCACGGGGGGGGGGGGGGGGTCCGGTAACCTCCTCATACTCCAAAAAATCCACGATCTTCTTAGGAACCATTCCGGTGTCCGTATATAACCTTCGCATATATCAATCTTTACCTCTCGACAATTTCAAGACTCCTCGTCATGTCTGTGATCTCATCCAGGACTCCGAACAAACTTCAGTCATCAAAAACACATAACTCATAGTGCAAATCATCATCGAACATTAAGCGTGCGGACCCTACGGGTTCGAGAACTATGTGGACATGACTAAGAGACATCTCCGGTCAGTAACCAATAGCGGAACCTGGATGCTCATATTGGCTCCTACGTATTCTACTAAGATCTTTATCGATCAAACCGTATAACAACATATGTCATTCCCTTTGTCATTGGTATGTTAGTTGGCCGAGATTCGATCGTAGGTATCATCATACCTAGTTCAATCTGGTTCCCGGCAAGTATATTTACTCATTCCGTAATGGATCATCCCGCAACTAACTCATTAGTTACATGGCTTGCAAGGCTTATAGTGATGTGCATTACCGAGAGGGCCCATAGATACCTCTCCGATACACAGAGTGACAAATCCTAATCTCGATCTATGCCAACTCAACAAACACCTTCGGAGACACCTGTAGAGCATCTTTATAATCACCCAGTTACGTGGTGATGTTTGATAGCACACAAGGTGTTCCTCCGGTATTCGGGAGTTGCATAATCTCATAATCAGAGGAATATGTATAAGTCATGAAGAAAGTAATAGCAATAAAACTAGATGATCATAACGCTAAGCTAACCGATGGGTCCTGTCCATCACATCATTCTCTAATGATGTGATCCTGTTCATCAAATGACAACACATGTCTATGGTTAGGTGATGACCCACAAGTATAGGGGGTCTATCGTAGTCCTTTAGATAAGTAAGAGTGTCGAACCCAATGAGGAGCAGAAGGAAATGATAAACGGTTTTCAGCAAGGTATTCTCTGCAAGTACTGAAATAAGTGGTAACAGATAGTTTTGTAATGAGATAATTTGTAACGAGCAACAAGTAACAAAAGTAAATAAAGTGCAGCAAGATGTCCCAATCCTTTTTGTAGCAAAGGACAAGCCTGGAAAAACTCTTATATAAGGAAAAGCACCCCCGAGGACACATGGGAATATCGTCAAGCTAGTTTTCATCACGTTCATATGATTCGCGTTTGGTACTTTGATAATTTGATATGTGGGTGGACCGGTGCTTGGGTGATGTTCTTACTTGAACAAGCATCCCACTTATGATTAACCTCTATTGCAAGCATCCGCAACTACAAAAAAAGTATTAAGGTAAACCTAACCATAGCATGAAACATATGGATCCAAATCAGCCCCTTATGAAGCAACGCATAAACTAGGGTTTAAGCTTCTGTCACTCTAGCAACCCATCATCTACTTATTACTTCCCAATGCCTTCCTCTAGGCCCAAATAATGGTGAAGTGTTATGTATTCGATGTTAACATAGCACCACTAGAGGCTAGACAACATACATCTCATCAAAATATCGAGTGAATACCAAATTCACATGACTACTAATAGCAAGACTTCTCCCTTGTCCTCAGGAACAAACGTAACTACTCAAAAAGCATAAACATGTTCATAATCAGAGGGGTATTAATATTCATAAAGGATCTAAACATATGATCTTCCACCAATTAAACCAACTAGCATCAACTACGAGGAGTAATTAACACTAGTAGCAACCTACTAGCACCAATCCCGGACTTGAAGACAAGAATCAGATACAAGAGATGAATTAGGGTTTTGAGATGAGATGGTGCTGATGAAGATGTTGATGGAGATTGCCCTCTCCCGATGAGAGGAGCGTTGGTGATGACGATGGCGATGATTTCCCCCTCCGGGAGGGAAGTTTCCCCAGCAGAACAGCTCTGCCAGAGCTCTAGATTGGATCCGCCAAGGTTCCGCCTCGTGGCGGCGGAGTTTCGTCCCGAAAGGTTGCTTCCTATTTTTTTCTCGACGAAAGACTTCATATAGGAGAAGATGGTCATCGGAGAGCCACCAGGGGGCCCACGAGGCAGGGGGGCGCGCCCCCACCCTCGTGAGAAGGGTGTGGCCCCCCTGGTCTTCATCTTTGGCGAGGATTTTTCATCATTTATTATAAGGTGTTCCGTGGAGTTTCGGGACTTTTGGAGTTGTGCAGAATAGGTCTCTAATATTTGCTCCTTTTCTAGCCCAGAATTCTAGCTGCCGGCATTCTCCCTCCTTATGTAAACCTTGTAAAATAAGAGAGAATAGCCATAAGTATTGTGACATAATGTGAAATAACAACCCATAATGCAATAAATATTGATATAAAAACATGATGCAAAATGGACGTATCATCAGGAAACTTAACCATCTTTGATTAATGAGCTAGTCAAGTAGAGGCATACTAGGGACACTCTGTTTGTCTATGTATTCACACATGTACTAAGTTTCCGGTTAATACAATTCTAGCAGGAATAACAAACATTTATCATGATATAAGGAAATATAAATAACAACTTTATTATTTCCTCTAGGACATATTTTCTTCACAATGTTCATGCCTATGTGGATGATATTGTTGTGAAATCCAAGAAGAAGGAATCCTTGATAGATGATTTGAAAGATACCATTGACAATATCCGGGTCTACAAGATGATGCTTAACCCGGCCAAGTGTGTTTTTGGTGTGCCAGCAGGCAAGCTCTTGGATTTTTTGGTTTCAGAACGAGGCATCAAAGCTAACTCAGAAAAAATCAAGGCTATTACTTCTTTGCTAAACCAGCATGCATTAATGATCTTCAGCGTCTGGCGGGTCGTATTGCGGCCTTAAGCCGGCTCATAAGCCGGTTGGGAGAAAAAGCTATCCCTCTATACCAGATGATGTAGAAAACAGATCACTTTGTCAGGAGTGATGCTGCTGATCAGGCGTTTGAAGCCCTGAAGAAATAGTTAGCTGAGTCGCCAATCCTTGCAACTCCTATTGCTAAGCAGCCCTTGTTGTTATATGTGCCTGCCAAGAGCTGAGCCATCCGTGTGGCGATTGTGGTGGAACAGAAGGAAGCAGGAAAGGAACATCGGGTTTAGCTGTCGGTTTTATTATATCAGTGAGGTGCTCATTGAATCCATGCAGAGGTATCCACATTGGCAGAAGCTGGTATATGGGGTGTTCATGGCTAGTCGAAAGCTCAAGCAATATTTCCTTGGCCATCCCATCACTGTGGTTAGTTCTGCTCCCTTAGGGGATATTATTCAAAACAAAGAAGCCACAGTACGGGTAGCCAAGTGGGCCATTGAGCTTGGACCCCATGGTTTGAAATATACGCCTCACACAGCCATCAAATCTCAAGCACTTGTGGATTTCATCAATGATTGGACAGAGCTGCAGATGCCGGAGGAGAAGCCGAATATCACATATTGGACTATTCACTTCGATGGATCCAGGCAGATGGAAGAATCGGGGGCTGGAGTTGTTTTGACTACCCCGTGAGGTGATAAATTTTGTTATGTTTTAAGGTTGATGTTCCCTTGTACTAACAATGCAGTTGAGTATGAAGCCTTGCTCCATGGTCTTTGGATGGCTAAGGAGATGAATCTAAGTCGGCTGAGGTGCTTTGGCGACTTAGATTTGGTGGTTCAGCAAGTCTTAGGCACTTGGGATTCTAAAGACCCACTCATGGCGGCTTACCGCCGAGAGGTTGATGCTATTGCTGGTCATTTCAAAGGCTATCAAGTGGAACATGTTGATCGCGGGAAAATGAGGCGGCTGATGCTTTGAGCCGGCTAGGGTCCCAGCGTAAGCCGGTTCCACCTAATGTTTTCCTTGATATTCTGCATAACCCTTCAGTCAAATTGCCTACGGAGGAGGATCTTGCTATTCCTGACCCGGAGGCGCAATTGGTGATGGCTCTTCATGTTATTCCTGATTGGACAGTTCCATATTTCGCTTATATGACCCGGGGCGAGTTACCTGAAGATCAAACTTTGGTCATGCTCCTAGCACGGCGGTTTAAGTCAATGACTATTGTCAATGGAGAGTTGCATCATTGAGGTGTCACAGGGGTATTTCAATGTTGTGTTTCTCCTAAAGAAGGTCGTGATATTCTACGAGAGATTCATGAAGGAGATTGCGGTCATCATGCTGGCTCTAAATCTCTCATTGCAAAAGCTTTTCACCATGGATTTTATTTGCTGATGGCACATGATGATGCAGAGGATTTGGTCAGTAACTGTGATGGTTGTCAGAAATTCTCAAGATGAGCTCATGTGCTAGCTCAAGAATTGAGGATGATTCCAATTACTTGGCCGTTTGCAGTCTGGGGGCTGGATATGGTCGGACCTTTCAAAAGGTCCATGGATAAAAAGACCCACCTTTTGGCCGCGGTCGACAAATTCACAAAGTGGGCTGAAGCAGAGCCGGTTAGTAAGTGTGAAGGCGGCAATAGCGGTTCAGTTCATCAAAAAGGTGATTTTCTAGTTTGGCTTTCCTCACAGCATTATAACTGATAATGGCACTAATCTGTCCAAGGGTGCTATGAAAGAATTTTGTCAACGAGAGCATATTCGTCTGGATGTATCATCAGTAGCTCACCCCCAGTCCAATGGCCAAGCTGAAAGAGCCAATCAAGAAATTTTGACAGGCATCAAGCCCCAGCTTATGGTCCCTTTGCAGAGGACGCCGGGTTGTTGGGTGGAGGAATTTCCCTCAGTGTTATGGAATATCAGTACTACCCCCAACAGATCTATGGGTTTCACGCCTTTCTTCATAGTTTACGCAGCAGAGGCGGTTCTCCCTAATGACATTCGTCACGACTCGTCCCGTGTGGCGGCTTATGTTGAAGCTGATAATGAAGAAGCACGTCAAGATGCTCTTGACCTTTTGAATGAGGAGCGTGACCGTGCGGCAGCTCGTTCATCGATTTATTAGTAAGATCTGCGTTGATATCATAGCCGTCGGGTTAAAGCAATAATGCTACACTTACGGATGACTTACGGAAGCTTTACGGAATGACTAGGATAGAATCCGACGTGGTCGCGAGCAAGTGCCAAACAGCCAGACCGTCTGCCTTCTAGCTTCTACCTCGAACAAAAAAGAACAGCCAGCCGCCTCCTTGTTTTCTAGACAGGCCACTTGGATTCCCTCGTTCCACATTGAACAACTAGCCGCTGGGATTCTAGATCCGAGGGCGTTGTTGTCACAGCAGGTCGCTGCATAAACTGTTGTCCGTCGCAGATTCGGCACCGCGGACGACGCTGGGGGTAGACTAAGGTGTGTGTTTGGCTGAACTCAAGGACTGGAGGAGGTGAGGTTCTTGCCATAATATTTTTCAATCTCTGCATCTTCCATCTAACTTTTCTTGATCAGATTATGATTGATTTTTTTGTTTGTTTCAGCAGTTGCTGTCGTCGCAGCCCCTCACCGTCGAAGCTTCGGCACCGCGGACGACGCTGGGGGTGGACTAAGGTTTGTGTTTGGCCGAGCTTGAGGACTGTAGGAGTTGAGGTTCTTGCCCCAATATTGTTCAATCTCTACATCTTCCATCTAACTTTTCTTCATCAGATTACGATTGATTTTTTTGCCCCAATATTTTGTTATGTTCAATATCTGCACCTTTCTTGTGTCTGAATCTACAGAAGTGTAGCACATTATTTATGATTGATTGTTTGTTCCTACGCATGCTTCTGAATGTATACATCTTGTATAGATCATGTTCCACATGCCAAATGTTAGCACAATATGTTACCATCCCCTATAAATTTATTTATATTCCCTTTGAACAATAATAATGTTTACAATTTTCTTGATTTATAGAAATGTGTGATGGAATTGGTGGTGTTCCAGAATCAAGTGACATGCCTAGTTCAAGCGATGATGACAACATTAAGCATCGGAATGAGCAACACGGAACTTGAACATGACCATGGTGAATCTCAACCAGATGCCTTACTTGGAGACCCTAAATTGGGGATGACCTTTGATACTGAGAATGAGGTGCGAGAGTAATACAACAACTACGCTAAAGCAAAGGGCTTTGATGTGACAAGAAGAAGCTCAAGCAATGCTGATAATGGACAGCTGAAGCATCTTACACTTTCGTGCTCTTGGTATGGTAAGACTCAATCCAACTCAAGTACTATGTTGAAACCAAATCCAACAACCGGGTTAGGATGTAAAGCTAAAATCAATATTAGCCATGGTCCTGATGGGAAGTTTCATCTTTCAACCGTCATTTTAGATCATAATCACAGATTAAGTTCACACAAGTCTCGGTTATTCAGATGCAACCAAAAATTGGACTTCCATGTGAAGCGAAGGCTTGAGCTGAATGACCGGGCTGGAATTCGAGTAAACAAGAATTTCAATTCTTTTGTTGTGGAAGCAAATGGTCATGAGAACCTAACTTTTGGTGAGAAGGATGCTTGCAATTTTCTAGAGAAAACAAGAAGGTTGAAACTTGGCAGAGGTGATGGACCTTGATGATGAATCTCGACTAAGGAATGTTTCTTGGGCTGATGCAGGAAGTAGAGCAGTGTATGAATCTTTTCATGACGCCATTATTTTTGACACAACATATTTGACGAATAAATATGATATGCCTTTTGCTTGTTTAGTCGGAGTGAATCATCATGGACAATCAGTTTAGCTTGGATGTGTGCTATTATCATATGAAGATACTGAAACATTTGTTTGATCATTTCAAGCATGGCTCACATGTATGCATGACAAATCTCCATCCAAAAACTATTTTAATCGATCATGCAAAAGCAATTCAAAATGGTGTGGAAAGAATTTTTCCAGAATCTCGATATAGATGGTGTTTGAGGCATATAATGAAGAAGATACCCGAGAAGTTTGGTGGATATGATGAATATGATCACATTAAGGTTGCTATTGGCAAGGCAGTTTATGATTCATTAACAGTTACAGAGTTTGAAGTTGCTTGGATGCTTATGCTTGAGAAGTATATGATCTTGGTGATAATGAATGTCTTAAAGGGCTTTACTGCAATCAGCACCGATGGGTTCATGTCGCCACTTTGAATTCAGAGGGATTCTCTGTAGGCATGTGTTGCGTGTTTTCTTACTAATTTTGTATTTATTTCAGGCTCGCTCCATGAATTTAAAAAAGAAAATGTCCAATAAAAAAGGAAATCATCACATGATGATATTCTACAACAAGACGTTGTGGAACAAGATGGCCAAGCTTGTAGTAGCATGGCTGAGGTATGCTTATTTCTCACCTTTTTATTTCTAGTAAACTCTTAAACATCCATGTAATTTTATCACTTTCTTTGGAGCAGAAATCATTTGACTTGGGCATTACCAATGGCGACATAAATCCACCACAAGGATCGGCTACAGTATCACTTGGAGGTTCATCGACAATGGTTATGCCCCAAATTCTTGGAAAATATACGAGTATGCTATTTCAAGTTCAGCAGGGATCGACTGTAGAGCCTAGTTCTGCAGTATTACATTTCGATGAAAGTTAAGGGCTCGACAATATGATGGACCAGGGTTTGGACATGATTTACATAGTTTGAAGATGTTGGATGCAATATTTTGTATGACCTTGTCAACTTTAATGTAATACCTGATACCTGGTAGGTACCAGTGCACTAGAAAAGTAGACAGATTTATGTTTTGTCATCTTGTTTCTGCCCAAGGTACTTGAATTTGTCTCTGTTATATGGTTCAAGTATTAGTTGCTTCCAGTTTCAGTTCCAGTTCAAATGTTAGGTGGTTCTTTTATGTCTATCCTAGAAGAAACATCAGCAGCAAATACTCTTTATTTGTCATTCTCAAGAAACAATGACAGAATGTAAGAGGCAAGAATATGATGAAACCCACTTTTTTATTGATCTGAGGCAAGTACATGAGTGCATGAACGTGCTAGTCAGTCGTGGCTAACTAAATCCCTGAATAAGGAGATATGTTTACAATGATGATGCCCTGATTTTGCGCCCTCCTCTTATTAATAAACTGAACTGCCTTGATTTTGCGCCCTTTCTGTATCAGCTGCTGGTGATGCTTACAGCTTTGGGATAACTCTGCTGGATCCTGAAGATGTTCACAGGGAGGGCACTAGCTGATGGTATGTTCAGAGAAGGATTGAGTCTGCACTTGTTTGCAGAGATGGCATGTCCTGACAAGATATACACATGCAGCCATATGATAATGACGATGATGCAAGATTGAATACTGTATTGGCTTGCTTAGCTTCTGTTATCAGAATTGGCATCTTGTCTAGTACTGTTTCATCACACATGTAACACAGCTCTGAATCTGTCAAGGAAAAAGTGACATCATCAGACAACCAAGGGACATGGGCAATTACAAACAACATGCAGGATTTTTGTGATTTTAGTTGCTCGGCATTGCAACAATGGAGGACCTCACTGTGCCACAATCCGACCAAGAGCTCGCGCCACCGCAGCCAACGACCAAGAGCTTGCGCCACCGCAGCCGACCACCAAGAGCTCGCGCCGCCGTCGCTGGAGACCAAGATCTCGTGCCACAGCCGCCAGAGAGAAAGAACTCGTGAGCGCCGCCCGCGTATGACTTAGCGATTTCCGCGCCGCCGCTGACTGCAAAGAGCTCACCAATCGGTTTCCCTCGGGCAGGAGCTCGCCGTGGCCGTCACAGGGGAGCTAGACCCGCCGCGCGAGGGAACTGGCAGGTCGGGCCGCCTCGAAGGACCCTCGCCATGTAACACCGCCGCTGATCTGGGGGAACATCCTCTCCGCTGTCAGCCATCACCCATCGCCGTCGCATCACCCGGTAGAGAAAGGGGATGAGCAGGGATTATGACTTTTCTGCACTGAGTAATTTTTTTGCTGTTTTCTGCTAGAGAAGGGTGGGCCGTGGGGATGACATGGACGCTTCCACATCAACAAGCATCCGTAAGTGTAGCATTATTGGTGTCAAAGTGTGAGTGCTACTGCTGGTAGTTGCCGGCCAGCAGGTCAAGGATGGCCGGAACATGGCAGCGGATGTCATGGGTTGAAGACCAAGGCGGGGAGGGAATAAGCCGACGGCGCAACGAGCAGAGCGTCTTGGTGGCCGCCATTCTGAGGAGCGGCCGTAGGCAGATTGGTGTTGGGGAGATGATCCATGCCGTTGGTGGCAGGTCAGGGTGGATACGGTCCGGGCCGGTCCGGTCGCTGACCGAGCTGCAGTTTGGACCGGTCGCCGGCGGTCTGGACCGGACCGGACCGAGCAGTGCCGCGGTCCTCTTTTCAGGGACCGGATCGGCGGGTGTAAAGCTCGGTGTGTACCGACGGGCTCGGCGGTCCCTGCGGTGGCCAGTCACTGCCATGTGGGGTCAGCATGTCGGAAAGGTGAGGGAGAAGTAGCATGGTGGCCGGGGCCGTAGAAGATGCACCTGATGCTTGCGGTCGACAGGCGGCAAGGAGGTGGTTGACTAAGTCAAGAAGTTGCCAATGGCGGCCGGTCTGCAGGCGGCGCTCTTGAAGCCTCGTGATCTCATGGGACGCGGAGGTCCCTCCATGGCTCTTCCTTCCCCGTGTCGGCGGCATGTTGGCAACGAGATGCAAGCTCCCCGCATCGATGGCGAGCACAACGAGGAGGTCGACAGAGGCCGCGCTCCCTGCTACACTATTTAGCGAGCCTGGACCGGACCGAAACGGGCCCATATTTACAGACCGGACCGTCCATTATATTTAGCGAGGCTGGACCGAGCGGGCCAAGAGCGAACGGGCCACGAGCGGGCTGAAAAGCCCGCTCGCTATGTCCAGCCTGAATGGCAGGAGTGCCATCCATGCATGGCAGCGGAAGCAAGATCAACGCAGAGGCAAAAGGGATTTGACGAGGCTACGAACTCTCGTGCACTCTCTGACTAAAGTAGCAGCTGTTTCTCCTTTGGACAAGGGTAAATATGCCATTTCCATGCCTACAGTGAGTAGAGTCACATCGCTGGAAAGGAAACAAAAAAGAGCACACTCACATCGCATCTCGCTCTCAGGTTTCAGACTCTCAGCCGCCGCCGCTCCACCCAACGGCGCCGGCCGGTGGCCAGCCGCCGCTGCTCCTCCAGCTCCACCGCGTCCGTCCTGAACTCCGCTGCGTCCCTCACGCACTCCGCCGCGCCTCCCCCTACCCCCGCCCTTCTGCCCTGCCCCGCCCTCCTTTGCCCTAACCCTAATTCGTAGCGGCGACCAACGGCGGCGCTCCGGCCAGGCCTCTGGAAGAACAAACGGTGAGTGCCTCTGGTTTCTTTTACTCCTATCTTGACTCCTGCTTTTCCAATTTTGATTTGGTTTTAGGATTCTTGATAATTCTCTTGCTGTCTTCGCTACAGGCTGAACTATGAGGAGCCGCCGCCGCCGTTGCTCGCCGGCGACGGCGTCCCCAGTGGAAGACGAGAACCTTCTCCCGGAGATCCTCCTGCGCCTCCCTCCGGACCCATCGTCACTCCCCCGCGCCTCCCTCGTCTGTAAGCGCTGGCGCAGCATCCTGTCCGATCCGGACTTCCTCAAGCGCTTCCGCAGGCACCACCAAAAACCTCCACTGCTCGGCTTCTTCAGAGGTAATTCAATGAGCACAGAGCACCACTTCACTCCTGTGCTCGACTCGCCGGACCGCATCGCTGCAGCCCGCTTCTCTGTGCCCAACAACAGCAACAAACACTGGAACTTCGTAGGCTGCCGCCACGGCCTCGCCATCCTAGTCAACATGTGGCTTCGTCAGGTGATGGTGTGGGATCCCCTCACCGGACAAGAGCACCGTGTGGCTTGTCCACCTGGGCTGGTGTTCGACCCGGAGGTCCACCTGGTGTACTGGGAGGCCGCGGTGATGTGCGCTCATGCCCAAGACGGGCACGTGCATGGCGATTGCTTCTCGAGACCGCTCAAATTGGTCTTGATCTGGGTCATTGGATACAGAAAAGCATTCGCTTGCCTCTATGAATCGGCATCTGGTTTATGGGGAGACATTGTCTCCATGGAGTCAACAGACACGATGTTCGGCATAAGGCCTGGCATCCTTGTTGGGAGTGCACTTTGCTGGGTGCTTTGTGGTGGTAACGTCCTTGTGTTTGATGTTGAAAGTCAGCACCTTGATTTGATCAAGAGGCCGGTAGACTGCCCTATGAACACCACCTCCTATGGATTTGTTCAGGTCTTAAGGATGGATGATAACAGACTTGGCCTCGCATATTTGTCAAAACTGACCATCCTGTTATGGGAGAGGAAATCAAACTGTGATGGCGTTGTCACATGGGTGTTTCTGCAGAAAAGTATTCAATTGCAGGAGCTCTTTCCGCATAGAATGTTTAGTCGTTGCAAAAAGATGATAATAACGGGGTATGATGAGGACACAAATGTGATTGTTCTGTCTACGATCCGCGGCGTCTTCACGCTCCAACTTGACTCGATGCAGATCAAACATATTTGCAAACGAGGTGGCTTATGTTTGGACACTTTCTATCCATACACAAATTTCTATACTACAGGTAATGCCTCCTCTATATTCACATTGCACGAGCAAACAAGAGTATTTTTTTTTCTTGGATTGCTTTTAGCACATGATTGCGGTAATAAATTGTAGTTGCGATCAAAAATTGACTGGATATATAAAAATGTGTTCAGTTGTTTGTTTCCTTGTTGGTCTGGTCATGAGTTATGGTGATGTGATTTCTTATTATTACCATGCCAGATTAAAGCTAGAACGAGAATATAACTATTTCATTGATTTGTGGCCTTTCTAATTGGTAACCACAGTCGTGTGCTGGCAATTTGTGATGTCGTGAAGCCGTCTGCTACATGAAATAGTTAACCGGCTGGCACACTTGGAAGCTTAAATCTAGTTATATTTTCCCATACAATAAATTTATGGGAAATATAATGTCTATTTTCACTGACCTTGATACTAAATATCAATTTATAACATGTACATTATGTGTTGTAAAAAAAAAGAACACTAGTTAATTAAATTCGAATGGTACTATGTAATCACTGTGGTTTTCCAATATGTGCTTTCTTCTAGACCATTGGCCATAATTTTAGAAATTTCCCATCATATCATTGATGGTGATGTAATTTCTTATTATTACTTTTCTACCTTAAAGCTAGAAGAAGAATATAACTAATGGTTTTAATGTCTGTCCATTGCTAATTGCTAACTGCAATCATGTACTTATAATGATTAGCTTCGTTTAGGGGGATTCATTTACTGTCATCATAACAGAAGCTAATCCCCCTCCTCCAGTTACCTAAAGTTATAATGGTTTGCACATATGCCTTCTCATTGATTCAACTTATCTTTGATATTTGTTTCCTTTTGTGCTTCTTTTGCTTGTACGCAGGGGAGTTGGCTGGAGACTGCGCGAATCTGAAATGTGAACACATGAGATGTACTAATATTCTATCTTTGTTGAAAAAGTGAGGTATTTTATCTTCTAGCTATGAGTATATCTTTTGTCTTGAAGGCAGTATATCATTTCATGTTGATTACTCAGCTTAGATGGTGCATGATTTATGATTTTAGATTCCTAATGCATAAATTCAATTAATTTTGAAACCGTGTAGTTCTTATATTTCTGTAAGGTATGTTGTTCATTTGGAACAATCTAGGAAGTCCAGTCTTCGCCTCTCATGGATGCAAGTTTTCAGTCACTGATCTTTTACTAGTTTTTACTTTGATTGTACATACTTATCTGGAGAAATAAAAACTAGAGAACATGATAACCATAGAGGTTGCAGGTGTGCCATCACAAACTGATTGATCTTCTATTGGTTTTCTCCTTTGTATTGCTATTTTTGATAAAAAAAATGCTGGGATGATTCAGCTTTGGATTTTGCTGTATAGTTTGTACAGTGTTGTATGGTTAAACTTTATTTTTGGCTCATAAAAAAATCGATTTTCTTTGAGAGTAGTATGAAATGGGTACACTGAGATGGCTTTGATTGTTCTGCAAGTATGTTGAGTAATACTTGGGTTACTGAAACAAAGAAAAAGGGCTAGATGGTTCTTCAATTCTGTATGCTGTGAATGTGTTCTGGTTGACGCTAAGATTGCTATTATGTACAGTAGCATGTCACGTGGATCTTCTCGTATTTAATCGTGTGAATTTTTTATTATTATCTAAGATCAGCTGACTTTAGTCAAGTTGCATGCCTGGTAGACTAGTGGAGTCGATTTGGTTAATCGCTTGTATTAACTAGGTGGGTGGACAAGAAGCAGTAGGCTATGTCACTTTAGACATTGTGTTTGTGAAGTCCCTCACTACATTTGATCCATCTTGTGAGTCTTGCTAGTGATCTAACTGTGATATGCTGATGACATGACCACATCACCACATGCAACAGAGACAGGCAGTGCTCCTAAATTATAACATATAATATATTTAGAATTATAGCTGCTTCCTAGTTAGAGGACATCATGTAGGAAGGTTCTTAGATGCACAGCATCAAGTGTGTCTTTTGTAACTCCGTGAGTTAAAAGAGAAAAAAATAAAGAGAAGAAGAGGGGCACGAAACAGGCCCTTGGCTATAAAAGTTTTCTATGTGTGTGGTCGTTGTTATTTGATGTGATCAAAATTTAGGAGAGCCAATTAGACTAGTCGTTGTTGAGTTGTTGAGTAGACAAGTTGGGATTAGGGAGAGGTTGTTAGGATGTCTTATACATGTTGGTGTCGTTTGGAGAGTCCTAAGTTTAGGTCACGTTGGACATAGGGTGACAAGTATTAGTAGTGTTTACTTTGGAGTCTATGTAATCATGCTATTATTACAATAAAGGAGAAAATCATATGGGAAGCTATGACAGAGTGGGGAAAATATCCTGTGTTCTTGTGTGTATCTCTACGGATCAATCAAGTGGCCGTGAGATTAGATTGCATCCTAAGCTAGCCTACATCAAAAGCATCCACCAGCCTGCTTGCCTGATTACCTAGTTCTGTATGTGTACATCTTGTTCTGGTTCCGACTAGTTGCACCGGCTTACGACGGTGATCTGATCGGCGGCAAGAGGCGCGAGTTTCAGCAAAGGTAACACTCGTACGGTCATACCTACTGGTTTGTAGACAACTATTGTGGTGGATAAAGCTTCTGAATCCAGTGTCTGCATCCCTAGTTGGAGACTCATCCTTGGATGTATTGAGACCTGAACCTGTTGTCCTCATCATCCTATTTTTTGTTGCGGCTGCCTACCTCAGCCCCAGTTACATAGTTTAAAGAAACTAAGACAGTTTTGTCAGGAACACTCTTACTTCTATTATTCAGTTGCTACATGATCCTTTAGCAGCTCTGCAAGTTTATCGGGGGGGTTTTTTTCCAGGAAGTTTATCTGTTAAATTCATTCGATGTTTGCATGATGTTTTCAGTAACTTGAAAAATATCCCTTTGCTTGGTATATATGCATCTATAAATTTGTAATACATCATTTCTCGTGCTCATTATTTCAAAATGTGTTCCAGGAATACAAGACCAACATTCAGAGAGGATATATTCGCCTTCGTGGGTAAAAACTATGGTCCTTAAAATCGCAATGAAGCAACAAGGAGACATGTCATAATAGAGTCATGATGTTTATTTTTTCTGAATTTTCCCATGTTACATTCATGTGATGTACCATTGAACCTCAAAGAGTATCTGACCTGAAAAAACATCTTGATGTACGTATTGTCAAATGGCAGTCCAATTCTGGAACTTGCCATTGATTTTTTTTCTTGTTCCGAGTAACATATGTTTTTGGTTTTGAATATACAATTTCTGACAGTCCATAAAGTTACTAAGTTCTTGAGGGAAAACTGGGGAGTGAAAACTATAATTTTTTCACTGTGTATAAATGTCCTGTGATTATGCAGTGATAATGCAAAAGGTAATGGAATGGGTTCACAATGGGATGAAGGCGTAATAAGATATTTCCCCTTTTTGTATGGTATTGCCATTGTAAAGGCATGGATTCCATTGCGGTGTTTGGATTGATGGGTGGCTCTGTCTCTGTCTAGTTACTCTCGCTCGAAGGTAGACGATGGACAGGAGACTCGAGTTTGTTTTGTGTGCAACGAATGCACCGGCGCTCCAACGCCTTGTATTTGTTGCAACTGAACTCACCACCAACTAACAAACTGGGATTACAGCCGGCTTTGTAGCCATCGGCAACGCAGCCCCCCACGCAACACGATCACCACGCGCACGTACGCCCTGGCTACCCGGTCGCCCACCAACGTGAGCAACCTACTCATCCGCGAGACCTGGGCATCTATCGCTGCACGATCGCAGGCCCAGCCACAGACCGGCTCAGCTCAGACTAAACACACACGCACACGCTCACACCCTTGCCGGACCAGACCTGGCGCGCCCTACGTCGGTCACCTCGGCAGAGCATGGCTTATTCTGCCCCAACATGGATGTTTGATGTATTTTGAATGCTATGCAGCGGTGATGCTTTGGGCAATTCTCCTTGTGATGGCTGCTAGGAAAATCACTGGTGACGGATGCTGCTCCTTGAGGTGGTGGAAGATCTGAAACGTGCTTCTCACCTTGCCCGCCGATCCATCCATGTAAGGTGCTTTGCTGCTCAAAATAAATCTGGTCAGGGAGTAGAGAAATGGGTCGCTGGTGTCGTCACTGCTGCTACATGCAGAGGTCTCGTCGGAGTAAATCAGGGCAGATAGTTGAGTTGAAGGTGGGCGGGAACGGAGGGAAAAGAAGGTTGGCTGTGGCAAGAGATAGGGATGAGCGATCACAGCTTCGGTTATCGGACAGGGGTGGGCGTAATAGGAAGTGAATAGGGGTGTGATTTGATTATGCGCTATCCGTTTACAGCCCTACTGAACCAAACGTGTGCAACATTTTAAGGTGCCTTCATTGTGTAATATGTGCCTTCTTGATGCTTCTACATTTTTTTGAGGATTAATTCCGCCGCTTTATTTAACCAGCGAATATCTAAACAACGTCCGGGATCTCATCGGCGACCACAACTAAGATTAAGTCTGGTGGCACCATCAACCAAATCTTACATAGATCTACCCCTACCCCTAGCTTAGCTAAATTATTCGTGGCATAATTTGGAGACCTCCTTACCCATGTCACCTTGCTCTCCTGAAATGTTCTCAATATTGACTTGATTTCTTCAATCCAAGGTCCAGTCACTGAGAGATTCTTTCTTCCGTCATTTAACATGCTCCACACAATCTTGTTGTCGGTCTCCAGGTGAAGCTTCTGCACATGTATTTTAGGGAACTAGCCCCTCTAACTTCGCTCCTATGAAGTTAGGGAAACAGTACCCTAACTTAGTCTGTGAACCATCAGATGGGAAATAGATGACCAAGATTCTGCACTGTTCACATGGGGTTGTAGCATACTGTTTGGACGAGCACTGTAGCTAAAATCACTGTTTGTTCCCTGTAGCAATTGACACTGTTTAAGAACTGTAGCGATAGATCTCAGCCATTTATTCTAGATCCAACTGATGAAATGTGGCTAAGTTAGGCTCCTAATTCACAGTAGCTAAGTTAGAGAAGCCGGTTCCGTATTTTAGATGCAAGCTTGACCGCCGCCCTGCAAGCAATTATTTCTACCATCTGATGGTTAGTTATGGGGCCGAACAAGTAGCCAGCTGCTGCGCGGATGTCACCAGCATGCCCCCAAAGGATCATCCCTCCACCACCCTTATCTCCATGTTTCGCAATGCCGGCATCTAAATTGGCCTTGACCCATCCTTCATCTGGTGGAGACCACCGCTGTAGCTCTGTAACAGGTTTGGCCGTGTCTTTCTTCACATGCAGAGACATCCATTCAGCCATGTACAGTGCCACAGACCTGGATATTTCCTGTGGCGAGGCAATATTCTTTCCTTCCTTTGTTTCATTCCTTGCACGCCAAAACCCCTACACCACCTCTCCAAACCATCCTAGCATCCAGCTCGACAATGCACTCGTGTTGTCAGCCGTAGTCAGTGGGATCGCCACCGAAACTCCGTTTTACGAGAGCATAATTTCCCAAAACATAGCCGAATGTGGTAGTCATATGTCCCAGGCCCTCCTGGCGCTATTTGTTTATTCCGCTGCATCATCATGTGAGAACATAGAGTCCACACGGACTGGATCCCATGCCCCTATGAACATAATCCTGTCCGAGTTGTTTCATGCTCCCCCTTTGTGGGATCCTGTTATCATGATGGATCAGAATATTTGATCGGTCCCCAATCCACCAAATAGCCCCTTTTCAAGACATCACGCCCATGCAATATACTATGAAATGTGTATGCGGCCCCTGCCATGCATGTTGCATTCATAATGGTTCCCTCCTTGAAGAAGCACGCCTTAACCACTCCAGCAAAAAGAGAGGATGGTACCTGTAAGATCCTCCACGCCTGCATAGAAAGCCAAACCTCCATCACGTTTGCCGGTACACATTTTATCTCATGCAATTCAGTGCACCTTCCTCTCACCATTTTCTTCTCCCCACAAGAATTTCTATGAGATTGATGTCAAGTTCTGGCACATCTTCTTTGTGAGCTGAAAAGAAGTTATGGCATAGGTTGGTGTGACTTGAAGCATAGATTTCAAAGTACCTCCTTGGCGGCCTTTGTGAAGCTCTGTCCTTTCTATCCTGAGCATTTGCCCTTCGAACATTCCGTAACATTCTTAAATGTACCATCCTTAGATCATGGTACCTTTCACTAAGGGTCTTTGATTCAATACAATTAGCCTGCTTAAGATTCCCATTGTCCTCCTCAAGACACCCTTTGACCGTATGTCACCTCATATTTCCTAAGGATTTCCTTGAGAGACTCTAGATTATCATGAGAACCTTCCAAGAAAATAATATTGTTGTCTGCAAATAACATGTGAGTCACATGGGGGCTAGTGCTCTAAAAAGGTACTTCTCTGATTGTTTTTTATCACCTTGCCAGTTTCTTAAAAGAGATGAGAAGCCTTCCACACATAATAGGAATAAATATGGGGATAGTGGATCGCCCTGCCGTAGTCCTGTGAATAGTAAAAATCCTCTCGAAAAACCTCATTCGGCTTAACAGAGAATTTGCAGACGTAACACATCTCATAATCATAGAAATCCATCCATGGGAAAATCCAAACCTTGCAAGAATCTGCTCAAAAAACGCCCCCTGTACCCTGTCATATGCCTTCATCATATCCTCACTGCACTCAACGGTTTCTTCCTGCTTCTCGTCCTGATCGCTTGCACACACTCATATATGCCACCAGAACAATGTTTGTGGTCAACCTCCCTAAAACAAAAGTGCTTTGTTCTTCAGATGTTAAGATCGGCAAAATTACCTGTAGCCTCTTTTTCACCAATTTTATATAACACATAACACAGGTTGATCGGCCGAAACTAAGAAAGTAACTCCGGTGAGTTGACTTTCAAAATCATCAATATAATCGTGGCGTTAAAAGAATCCAGAGCTGCTGCCCCCTGATGGAAATCGCGAACCCCATGGCAGACGTCCTTGAGAACCAACAACCAGTGTGGTTGATAAAACATGGTCGACAACCCATCTGGCCCCAGCACCTTCATTGGGCCCATCTGAAAAAGTGCGGCCTCAATTTCCTCATCAGTAATAGCAGCCACTAACTTGCCGTTGATGTCATCAGTTACCATGCTGCCAATATTCTCAAGTAAAAAATGTGTGTCAACAAAACCTTCTAAAAGAAAAAAAATAGAACTTTGCAGGCATGTACATGATCTCATCATCCGTCATATACCTGGTTCCATATTCTCTCAGAAGTGCTTTCACAGTGTTCTTTCTTCTTCGCCGTGCCGAACAAGTAGCCAGCTGCTGCGCGGATGTCACCAGCATGCCCCCAAAGGATCATCCCTCCACCACCCTTATCTCCATGTTTCGCAATACCGGCATCTAAATTGGCGTTGACCCATCCTTCATCTGGTGGAGACCACCGCTGTAGCTCTGTAACAGGTTTGGCCGTGTCTTTCTTCACATGCAGAGACATCCATTCAGCCATGTACAGTGCCACAGACCTGGATATTTCCTGTGGCGAGGCAATATTCTTTCCTTCCTTTGTTTCATTCCTTGCACGCCAAAGCCCCTACAACGCCTCTGCAAACCATCCTAGCATCCAGCTCGACAATGCACTCGTGGAGTCAGCCGTAGTCAGTAGGATCGCCACCGAAACTCCGTTTTACGAGAGCATAATTTCCCAAAACATAGCCGAATGTGGCCATGACCAGAATCAATGATATAGCGTCTCCTCCCTTCTGCATGCCACACAAAAAACTCCTTCCTTTGTATGCCAACGGTAGAGCTCAGAACCAACAGCGCAACTCCATTCCTCAGGAGCCTCCACATCTGTACCTTCGCTTCATTTGGTGCACATGTATCCCAAAGAGCCAGCCACTCCTTGTGTTTATGTAGAAAAGAAGTAGATCCCGGCCGTCCAGACTTCACTACATTCAACGTCATTTTTAGGTGATATGCTGACTTGACCGAGAATTCACCATTCTTTGTATAATTCCATGCGAGGTAGTCATATGTCCCAGGCCCTCCTAGCGCTATTTTTTTATATCTGCTGCATCATCATGTGAGAACATAGAGTCCACACAGACTGGAACCCATGCCCCTATGAACATAATCCTGTCCGAGTTGTTTCATGCTCCCCCTTTGTGGGATCTTGTTATCATGATGGATCAGAATATTTGATCGGTCCCCAATCCACCAAATAGCCCCTTTTCAAGACATCACGCCCATGCAATATACTATGAAATGTGTATGCGGCCCCTGCCAGGCATGTTGCATTCATAATGGTTCCCTCCTTGAAGAAGCGCTCCTTAACCACTCCAGCAAAAAGAGAGGATGGTACCTGTAAGATCCTCCACGCCTGCATAGAAAGCCAAACCTCCATCGCGTTTGCCGGTACACATTTTATCTCATG
Source organism: Triticum aestivum (assembly GCF_018294505.1). Classification (NCBI taxonomy): domain Eukaryota; kingdom Viridiplantae; phylum Streptophyta; class Magnoliopsida; order Poales; family Poaceae; genus Triticum; species Triticum aestivum. Next base: position 3,028,366 of record NC_057809.1, on the reverse strand, counting down.
CAATTCAGTGCACCTTCCTCTCACCATTTTCTGCTCCCCACAAGAATTTCGATGAGATTGATGTCAAGTTCTGGCACATCTTCTTTGTGAGCTGAAAAGAAGTTATGGCATAGGTTGGTGTGGCTTGAATCATAGATTTCACAAGTACCTCCTTGGCGGCCTTTGTGAAGCTTTGTCCTTTCTATCCTGAACATTTGCCCTTCGGACATTCCGTAACATGCTTAAATGTACCATCCTTAGATCATGGTACGTTTCACTAAGGGTCTTTGATTCAATACAATTAGCCTGCTTAAGATTCCCATTGTCCTCCTCAAGACACCCTTTGACCATATGTCACCTCATATTTCCTAAGGATTTCCTTGAGAGACTCTAGATTATCATGAGAACCTTCCAAGAAAATAATACTGTTGTCTGCATCAAAATAAGCAAACAACACGCGAAAAACAGAATCTGTCAAAAACAGAACCTTTTGTAGCAATCTGGAGATTTCGAATACTTTTGTAACTCCAAACATCCTGATAAACTACGAAGTCCTAGAAAATTTGCTTATATATCCTCTACAAAAAGAATCAGTATTTTATCGTGCTTCTGTTAAAAGTGAAAACTAATCTCCTGGGTGTAAAAGTGTCTGTTTTTCAGCAGGATCAAATCAACTATCACCATGAGCTATCCCAAAGGATTTACTTGGCACAAACACTAATTAAAACACAAAACCACATCTAACCAGAGGCTAGATGAAATATTTATTTCAAATCAGGAAAGAAAAATATTGGGTTGTCTCCCAACAAGCGCTTTTTATTTAAAGCCTTTTAGCTAGGCATTGATAATTGTAATGATGCTCACATGAAAGATAGCAATTGAAGCACAAAGAGAGCATCATGAAGCTTGTGGTTGCAAAATGGGCATCGATAGCCACCGTTCCAGGTCCTAATACGCCTGTTATGCATTCCCGCATAAATCTCCCTCAGGATTTGCCTCTTGTACCTCCTCTGGCCAACTTCATCCTTGCGGTCCACATCGTTAGACGGCACCTATACAAATAGTAAAATAAATTTGGCATCAAGGGAAGAGGGGGCGAAGACAGCGGCCGGCGAGGGGATCGAGGGTAGTCGGCCAAAGGCGCCCGGCCAGAGCTCGCGGGCGGCGATAGAGTGGGCGGCAAGAGGGTGGAGGAGCAGCTAGCAGAGGGGCGGCGAGAGGGGGAGGAGCATTACCTGTGGCGGCGGTGGTGGTGGCGCGCGGTGGCGGAGGAGAAACCCTAACCGCAGCTGCCGGCGTCGGGCGGAGGGGGACGATTGAGAGATGAGCGTGCAGGGGGTTGGGCCCCGTGTTTTGTTTTGCTGTAGCGGTAGCGTGGGTACAGGGAGCGCGCTACTTCTAAGCCCAATATCACTAGTGCTTTGTCCTGAAAAAATGCTACTGCTAAGGCTAAGCATGTAAAAACATCAAAAATATACATTGGTCATCATTGATTTTTTTTGTGTAGAATCTAAATAGTCAAATATGAATCCTCACCGTACCTGTATAGGCACAGGTGAAGATTCATATTGCAGCCACAAATCCTACACATACAGTTCAATGAAGACCAAGTGCTCGAGATAGTTTGAGAAGTAACATATTTAAGGTGGTAAACACCTTGTTCGCTTAGCAGTATGGGACTAACTTAATTAGTTGCAAGAGGGGATGATACTTAGCAGCAACGAGTTTTAAAGAAAAACGCTGCTACTAAGTACTTTAGCAGTAGCGCGCCCAGTAGAAGGGCGCTACTACTATATATAGCCTGAAGGCAACACCATGGCAATTGTAGTAGTAGCGCTCGTTTCACCTAGAGCGCTACTACTACTGGGCTATTAGTAGCGTGGTCTTCTGATGCTCGCTACTGCTAATTAGCAGTAGCGTTTGTTTTTAAACCTCGCGATTGCTAAGATTCTGTGTATAAGGTTTTCTCTAGTAGTGTAAGTCGGTACCACCTAATGTTTTCCTTGATATTCTGCATAACCTTCAGTCAAATTTCCTACGGAGGAGGATCTTGCTATTCCTGACCCAGAGGCGCAATTGGTGACGGCTCTTCATGTTATTCCTGATTGGACAGTTCCATATTTGGCTTATATGACCCGAGGCGAGTTACCTGAAGATCAAACTTTGGCCAGGCTAATAACATGGCGGTCTAAGTCAATAACTATTGTTAATGGAGATTGGCATCATTGCAGTGTCACAGGGGTATTTCAACGTTGTGTTTCTCCTAAAGAAGCCCGTGAGATTCTACGAGAGATTCATGAAGGAGATTGTGGTCATCATCCTAGCTCTAAATCTCTCATAGCAAAAGCTTTTCACCATAGATTTTATTGGCTGACGGCTCATGATGATGCAGAGGATTTGGTCAGCAACTGTGATGGTTGTCAAAAATTCTCAAGATGAGCTCATGTGCCAGCTCAAGAATTGAGGATGATTCTAATTACTTGGCCGTTTGTAGTCTGGGGGCTAGATATGGTTGGACCTTTCAAAAGGTCCGAGGATAAAAAGACCCGCCTTTTGGTGGAGGTTGACAAATTCACAAAGTGGGTTGAAGCAGAGCCGGTCAGTAAGTGTGATGCGGCAATAGCGGTTCAGTTCATCAAAAAGGTGATTTTCCCGGTTTGGCTTTCCTCACAGCATTATAACTGATAATGGCACTAATCTGTCCAAGGGTGCTATGAAAGAATTTTGTCAACGAGAGCATATTCGTGTGGATGTATCATTAGTGGCTCACCCTCAGTCCAATGGCCAAGCTGAAAGAGCCAATCAAGAAATTTTGAGAGGCATCAAGCCCCGGCTTATGGTCCCTTTGTAGAGGACGCCGGGTTGTTGGGTGGAGGAATTTCCCTGAGTGTTATGGAGTATCAATACTGCCCCCAACAGATCTATGGGTTACACGCCTTTCTTCATGGTTTACGCAACAGAGGCGGTTCTCCCTAGTGACATTCGTCACGACTCGCCCCTTGTGGCGGCTTATGTTGAAGCTGATAATGAAAAAGCACGTCAGGATGCTCTTGACCTATTGGATGAGGAGCGTGACCGTGCGACGACTCGTTCAGCGATTTATTAGTAAGATCTGCGTTCATATCATAGTCACCGGTTTCAAACCAGGACCTTTCTAGAAGGAGATTTGGTGCTCCGGCTCGTCCAGGATCAAACTGACATGCACAAGCGGGTCATACTACGTTATCGATGTTCAAGACCACAAGGACTCACGCACGTCGGAGGAAGAGACCCGCCAGCCGTGGAATATTGCTCATCTTCGGCCTTATTACACCTGATCTGCCCGCTCTCGTGATGTACATATTTTGTCAATACAGATATTATGATGAATATAATTAAGTCGGCATCCCCGATAATTCAGGGCCTCTGCCTTTTCATTTCTAAGAATATGAGTCTTTATTGTCACTTCATACGATCACTTGGGAGCTTCATGCTTATTGAGCATCTCTGTGACTACCCTCTTGATCCGGCTTGACGCCATGATTACAAAATACTTGGGGGCTTCCTGCTCATTGAGCATAGCTGTGACTACCGTCTTGATCTGGCTTGTACGCCATGATTACAAAATACTTGGGGGCTTCCTGCTCATTGAGCATAGCTATGACAACCCTATAATCCGGCTTATACACCTGGAATGAAATATTACTTCGAGGCTCCTTGTTAATGAACAGAGCTTTGTTGTCCCTTGTGATAGGCTTGGACGCCATGTGTATTCACCAAAAATCCGGGTTATCCTGCCTTAGTTTGCCTGCCACTCCGACCAGGTAATCCTGGAATGACCCGTCATACTCTTGACAATCAATCATATAAAGACCCTAAATTTGTCAAAGTAAAAAACGGCGATTGGTCCTGTGAGGTCCAACTTATGGGTTTGAATTAAGGTTTAACTCAGCGGCTATGCGGCCCTTGAATAGCACTTGACATTGAGGCTTGGTAGCCTATGAATGCCTTGTTTTTCTGATTTATTTTGCTCTAAATATTTTTTGAGATTCATCTTTTGTTGCCATATTACTATATGGTTGAAAACTGATTAGGGCCACGTTGCCTTATGGTTCATTTATGAATCTATCCGGAGTTTTGTTAACCCGGCCTAACTTTGGACTTTAAGTTGCCAGTGTATGATGATTATGTGCTTGGAGTTATGGCTCTAAGCTTTGGGATGTTACCCCTTGCTGCATATGGCGCTGTAAGCCGGCGGTGTGAATAAATTGCACAGAGCGTTGTGCTCTCAATCTTCGGTCTGTGGCCCTTACTGCACGACGCATGATAAGCCGGCAATGTAAACAATATCACAGGTAGGATATTTATTTTGTTATGATTATATGAGGTTTTGATAAACCAACCCTGGTTATGGACTATTTAGTCATCAGTGGTTTTTATATGGGGTATTGTGACCCACCCTGGGGTAAACCGCCAGGGCACTTATTATCTGTTTATGTGTAGGAAAACATGATAAGTATGGTCTGCATAATTGATGGTATTATGAGCATAAGTGGCAGATCTTCAAATGATGGATCGGCAGTGGTATGCAAATAAAATGTGCACGATGGCACGACATATCATTGTTTGTAACTAGCCTATTAAAAGGCATCTGACGCCCCAAAAGGACAAGTGTTTTTAGCATCCAAATGCTATGCCTGATAAACCAGCTCATGGATTAAGACTTTTAGTCTTGGCGGGTCAAAGCCTCCGGGTCATCTTGCGCTTCTTCTTCTTCATCGTCTTGATTATCCATTGGCTGGAAGTCGGGCGTAGCCCAATTGATACCGGTCAAAGCTCTAAACACAGCCTCGTCGTCAATAAGACTTGATGGATCAATCTCAGAAGCAAAGGTATGCTTACGAGTCGACGGGATGAGATCCACTTCTTGATGAACCAGTGCCTTCACCTTCTTATTCTCAGCGTCATATGCCGCTTGGTATTGGGATAGATCTGTTTCTTCAGCTAGCTTGTGTGCTATTGGACGCATTGCCCTTGCTATTTGTGCAAAATCATCGGCGCCGAAGGGAGACCTGTCTTCTTTCACACTAGGGCAGCCATTGGCTAAATCCTTTGGATCAAGATCTGCTTGACATGCCTTCCACGTCTTAGAGCAGTCATGGCGCCGGCTCTGGCGGTTGATCGCTTTAACTCCTCAATCCTTTGGGGCAGCACTGATAGCTTCTCTAGTGTTTCTTTGATGAGGGTGGGTGGATGTTTCTCATGAATAGCAGTAGCAATTGTTCTTTGAGCACCAGTGTATAGCTGTTCTAACAGAGTATATATAGCTTTAGGCTTGATGCCCATGTTTGAGCCCAATTTGGCGCTTTGGGAGCCTGCATCAATAAAATTATTGGTAAACCGGTAGACGATTATGATATACTGTTGGTGCAAAGGAAAGTATTTTTGTTACTTACCAAAGATGGCCAATTTCATGCTATTGATTTGATGCTTTAAACCGAACAACTCATCAGTTACCGGTTTAAGGGCTGCTTCGGCATCCTCCGCTCTTTTCAGTAAAGTTGCCTTCTCGGTCTCCCAGCCGGTTCTATCAGTATTGAAGCTTTGTGTCAACTGCTCAATGTTCTCCAATGCAGTCTTCAGCTCTGATTTGGCTTTTGATGTCTCAGATTGTTGAGTTTGAATATTGACCCTCATATCTTTGACTTGGGCCTCCTTGTCATTTACTTCAGCCTGTGACATGAACAACATGGAAGGTATTATGATCATGATTATTTTCGAAGTCCCAAGCATAATAAAAGTATTTTCCTTGGCACTTGGGGGCTAATGCCTATTTCTCTTTTTCAAGACAAGTTTCTATGATGACTCGAGCAAAATGATGTGATCTAGTTTATAAAGCTACATGCTTGTATTACCATGGTAATAAGCCCCGGCTTATTCATATTGATTAAACCAGCCCCTGGAGGCTGGTGCAAAGTTGACCACTGTTAAATGAAGTCCCAATTTAACTTGATAGTTTAAGCCGTCCCTTGGGGGCTACTGATGCAAAATTGATCATTGTTAAATGAAGTCCCGGCTTAACTTGATAGTTTAAGCCGGCCCTTGGGGGCTACTAGTTTTGATCTTCATTCCTTGATGACCATCTAAAAGTCTACAGCGTATTCAATTCTATCATATCCTATAGACTTCGCGGCTGATAGAGGTATATTTATGACGAGGATTGTGTTAGATTACCTCAAAGCTTTCTTTCATCAAATTGACCAAGCCGGCTTCGAAGTCACGGCTGGTGTGAAGGCGGTTCAAGTAACCAGAGTGAATCTCTTGAGCACTAAATTGAGAATAGCTTTCCAAGTCAACTTTCCATTTGCCCTTGTCAATAGCACGAAATTCTTCTTGTGCGCTATGTTTGGATAGGGCAATGGGGTTGCCTGGGGCCTGATAAGCCATCCCAGTTATCTTTATATCACCAGCTTCCTGAGCCGGCTGAGCAGGACTGGGCGGTTTATCATTTTCTGGATCAACGTCCAGGGCATCTTGGATAACGGGGTGTTCCTCTGGAGGGGGGTCATCCATAATGGCTTCTGACACTTGATGCAAAGTCTCAGTTGTGGCAGGTTGTTTTGGTTCAATAGTTTTGGGCTGAGGGAGTCCTGGATTAGGGGGTCCACGGGCGTCCGGGCTATGTGATATGGACCAGACTAATGGGCCAAGAAGATACAAGGTAGGAGGCCTTCCCCCCTGATACGTCTCCAACGTATCTATAATTTATGAAGTATTCATGCTATTATATTATCAGCCTTGGATGTTTTATATGCATTTATATTCTATTTTATATGATTTTTGGAACTAACCTATTAACCTAGTGCCCAGTGCCAGTTTCTGTTTTTTCCTTGTTTTTGAGTTTTAGACAAAAGGAATATCAAACGGAGACCAATTGACATGCCAATTTTTGACGATTTTTTATGGACCAAAAGAAGACCCGGGAGTAAAAGAGTTGGGCCAGCAGAGTCCTGGGGCGTCCACGAGGGTGGGGGCGCGCTCACCACCCCCCAGGCTTGTGGTCCTGCCTCGTGGATGCCTCGGGCACCTACAGGACGTGAGACCGACGCCAAAAATTCCTATACAGAAACCTCGGAAAATTAACCTAGATCGGGATTTCCGCCGCCAGAAGCCTCCGTAGCCACCGAAAAACAATCTAGGCCCTCTCTGGCACCCTTCCGGAGGGGGGCGTCATCACCGGAGGGCATGGAGGAGGATCCTAGAGGGGCCATCATCACCATGAAGGCCAAGGACCAGAGGGATAACCTCTCCCCATCTAGGGGGGAGGCCATGGAGGAGGAAGCACAAGGGGGAGAACCTCTCTTCCTCTCTCTCGGTGGCACCGGCGTGCCATCGGGAGGGGAATGATCGCCGCGGTGATCGTCTTCATCAACATCACCCTCATCTCTTTTACGCGGTCCACTCTCCCGCACCCCGCTGTAATCCCTACTTGAACATGGTGCTTTATGCCACATATTATGATCCAATGATGTGTTGCCATCTCATGATGTTTTGAGTAGATATCTTTTGTCTTGGGTTGATTGATGATCAAGATTGGTATGAGTTGTATGTTTTACTTTGATGCTGTCCTATTGTGCCCTCCGTGTCGCGCAAGAGTGAGGGGTACCTGCTGTAGGGTGTTGCAATACGTTCATGATTCACTTATAGTGGGTTGGTGAGTGACTAAAACACAAACCCGAGTAAGGGGGTTGTTGCGTATGGGAATAAAGAGGACTTGATGCTTTAATGCTATGGTGGGGTTTTACCTTAATGATCTTTAGTAGTTGCGGATGCTTGCTAGAGTTCCAATCATAGGTGCATATGATCCAAGTAGAGAAAGTATGTTAGCTTATGCCTCTCCCTCATATGAAACTGCAATAGTGATTATAGGTCTTGTTAACGATTGCCTAGGACAATTCCGCACACCGATCCACCATTATTCCACACTGACTATTTATAATATTTAGTAATATATTCTAACTTCCTGATAACATCACCTACTTTATTATTTTAGCTCTCTGATATCATGCAAAGTTATCCTCTTCATACCCACAACCTAGTTTTATTTCTCGTTGCTAGTTGGAAGCAAACGTCCGGTGTACGTAGAATCGTATAAGTGGCAGATAGGGCTTGAGAGAATATTGATCTTACCTTTAGCTCCTTGTTTATGAGTTATACAGAAAAGGAATATCAAACGGAGTACAATTGACGTGCCAATTTTTGACATTTTTTTATGGACCAAAAGAAGACCCCGGAGTAAAAGAGTTGGGCCAGGAGAGTCCCGGGGCGTCCATGATGGTGGGGGTGCGCCCACACCCCCCCCCCCAGGCGTGTGGTCCTGCCTCGTGGACGCCTCGGGCACCTCCTTGACATGAGACCGACGCCAAAAATTCCTATAAATACAGAAACCTCGGAAAATTAACCTAGATCGGGAGTTCCGCCGCCAGAAGCCTCCGCAGCCACCGAAAACCAATATAGGCCATCTCTGGCACCCTAACGGAGGGGGCCGTCATCACCGGAGGGCATGGAGGAGGATCCCGGAGGGGTCATCATCACCATGAAGGCCAAGGACTAGAGGGATAACCTCTCCCCATCTAGGGGGAGGCCATGGAGGAGGAAGCACAAGGGGGGAAACCTCTCCTCCTCTCTCTCGGTGGCACCGGAGTGCCATCGGGAGGGGAATCATCGCCGCGGTGATTGTCTTCATCAACATCACCATCATCATCATCATCACCCTCATCTCTTTTACGCAGTCCACTCTCCCACACCCCGCTGTAATGCCTACTTGAACATGGTGCTTTATGCCACATATTATGATCCAATGATGTGTTGCCATCCTATGATGTTTTGAGTAGATATCTTTTGTCTTTGGGTTGATTGATGATCTAGATTGGTATGAGTTTTATGTTTTACTTTGATTGTGTCCTATGGTGCCCTCCGTGTCTCACAAGCGTGAGGGGTTCCCGCTGTAGGGTGTTGCAATACGTTCATGATTCGCTTACAGTGGGTTGGTGAGTGACAGAAACACAAACCCGAGTAAGGGGGTTGTTGCATATGGGAATAAGGAGGATTTGATGCTTTAATGTTATGGTTGGGTTTTACCTTAATGATCATTAGTAGTTGCGGATGCTTGCTAGAGTTCCAATCATGGGTGCATATGATCCAAGTAGAGAAAATATGTTAGCTTATGCCTCTCCCTCATATGAAACTGCAATAGTGATTACCGGTCTTGTTAACGATTTCCTAGGACAATTCCGCACACCGATCCACCATTATTCCACACTTGCTATTTATAATATTGAGTAATATATTCTAACTTCCTGATAACATCACCTACTTTTATATTTTAGCTCTCCGATATTATACAAAGTTATCATCTTCATACCCACAACCTAGTTTTATTTCTCGTTGCTAGTTGGAAGCAAACGCCCGGTGTACGTAGAGTCGTATCAGTGGCAGATAGGGCTTGAGAGAATATTGATCTTACCTTTAGCTCCATGCGGGTTCGACACTCCATACTTATCACTTCCACCTTTGGAAATTGCTACGATTATTCCTTGCACTTGGGGATTATCAAGCTCTTTCCTCGCGCCGTTGCCGGGGAGCAATAGCATGGGGTTGATATTCTCGTGTATGCTTGTTTGCTTCCTTTACTAAGTAGATTTTGTTTTTCCTTTTTGTTTCTGTTTAGTTGTGGGTGAAACATAAAAAAATTAAAAGAATGAAAATACCAAAAAAAATTATTACTTGCCTCTCATGCCTAAAATATTTTTTCAAAAAGAGAAGTGATTGGAAAGTTATGCATTGAAGAAGTGAGGGTCGACCTTGAGCACTTGTGTTCATGCTCATAGAAACAATGTAGAATTTTTCATGGAAGTTTCTCTGTAAATAATTATCCCCTTATATATATCCATTGTATTATAAAAATAATGTGCCAAGCTTTGGTTTTAGGATGATTAGATTGCTTGCTTACTATGCGCAGAATAAAAACAGAAACTTTGGCTGTAGCGCGTGATTTTACATTTTTCACTGGAAAGTCAAATGGGTCTGAAAATTTCTGCACATTACTTCTGTATAAGTTTTTCAAATTGCTAAGTTTATTTCATAATTTTTGGAGTTACAGAAGTTTACTAAACCTTCAGATTTCTACAGACTGTCCTGTTTTAGACAGATTCTGTTTTTCGTGTGTTGTTTACTTATTTTGATGAATCTATGGCTAGTATCGGAGGGTATGAACCATAGTGAAGTTGGAATACAGTAGATATAGTTCTAATATGAAATTGGAATGAGTTTGCAACAGTACCTAAAGGTAGTGATTTGCTTTATTATACTAACGGATCTCACAAAGTTTTTGTTAAGTTTTTTGTGGATGAAGTGTTCGAAGAACGAGGAGTTACCGATGTGAGAAAAATAAAGAGAGGCAAGAGCTAAAGCTTGGGGATTCCCAAGACACCCCAAGTAAATATTCTAAGGATACTCAAGCATGTAAGCTTGGGGATGCCCCGGCTGGCATCCCATCATTCTTCTTCAACAATTATCGGTATACCTCAGTTTTTGTTTCATTCACATGATTTGTGTCCTTTGTTTTTTGTGTGCTTCCTTTATGAACCATGCTAGTATGAGATAGCCCTTCATTGATTTATAGAATGCTTCATGTGCTTCACTTATATCTTTTAAGTATGATCTTATAGAATTGCTCTTTGTGCTTCACTTAAATCTTTTGAGTATGGTTTTATAGAATGCTTCGCGTGCTTCACTTATACATTTTGAGCTTGGACATTGGTTAGTTTATATTAATTGTAGAATGCTCCATGAACTTCACTTATATCTTTTGGAGTAAGAATAATACTATTATCTAAAGCGGGTTTGGAAGAGTGTCAACTTTAGGAACTAGTGATCCCGCTATTCCAAATGAGGAGAATTTTGCTTATGTGGAGAGTAGTAAAATTTCTATGCTTGTAGATCATGAAAAGAATGCTTTATGTGATGGTTATGTTGTTGAATTCATTCATGATGCTACTGAAAATTATTATGAGGGAGGAATATATGCTTGTAGGAGTTGCAATAATATCAAGTTTTCCTCTCTATGTGCTTAAAGTTTTGAAGTATAGTTGTTTTGCCTTCCAATGCTAGTTGATTCTTGTTCCCATAAATTGTGTGCTCACAAAATCCCTAGGCATAGGAAGTGGGTTAGGTTTAAATGTGTCAGTCATATTCTTCATGATGCTCTCTTTATGTTTCAATTCTTATCTTTTATGTGAGCATCATTGAAATCATCATGCCTAGCTAAAAGGCATTAAAGAAAAGCGCTTGTTCGGAGACAACCCAACATTTACCCTAACTATTTTTGTGTGTTCTCATGATTAAGATACTATAGTAATCATGTTTTATAGCTTTTTTCAATAAAGTTCCAAGTAAGACCTTTGGGAAGACTTGGGTGAAAGTTAATGTGATCTTGCTGTAAAAACAGAAACTTTGCGCTCACGAGATTAGCTGCCATTTTTTACAGAAGAGTTCTTTTGTCCTGATTATTTTTGCATAAGATTAATAGATAAATTCCTCACGTCCACCAAGTTATTTCATAATTTTTTGAGTAGCAGAAGTATGGTTAGTGTTCATATCATTACAGACTGTTCTGTTTCTGACAGATTCTGTTTTCATTGCATAGTTTGTTGGTTTTCTAGTTTCTATGACTTATATTCCTAAATATAAATTATATAAATTATATGGTACAGTAGGCATTGTGTGAGAACAATTACGATCTTTGTCGTTGACAGTACCAAGGTGAATGGTTTACTCTTTATCATACTAACCTATCTCACGAAGTTCCGTTAAGTTTTGTGTGATTGAAGTTTTCAAGCTTTGGGTGAGATATCGATATGAGGAGAATAAGGAGTGGAAAAACCCTAAGCTTGGGGATGCCCAAGGCACCCCAATGTAATATTCAAGGAAGACTCAAGCGCCTAAGCTTGGGGATGCCCCATAAGGCATCCCCTCTTTCGTCTTCAAAACTATCGGTATACCTTACTCGGAGCTATATTTTTATTCGTCACATGATATGTGTTTTGCTTGGAGCGTATTTTAAATTTTACTTGCTGTTTGAATAAAATCATTGGATCTGAAATCTTAAATGAAAAGGAATCCTCCCATGGCTAGTTAATTATTTGACTACTCAGTGTCCTTCACTCATATCTTTTTGGAGTAGTTTGTCATTAATCAGGTGCTTCACATATATCCTATGAGTAAATGGTTGAATGAATTGAATATCATAAACCTCAATTTATATATGTTTCATATGCTTATACCATGGGCAGTAATGACTTCACATAGAATAAGTATAGTTAGTAAACTTATTGAAAGTTAGCAAATGTAGAGTTGGTCACTTGGAAAATTCATGAAAGAATATTGAAGGAATAGAGATTTCACATATAAATATACTATCTTGGACATCTTTTGTAATTGTGAGCACTCATTAAAATATGACATGCTAAAAGGTTGATGTCGGACAAGGAAGATGACGTAATGGGTTATGTTTTCTTATATCCGAAATAAAGTATATTGTCTTGGATCATCCAACATGTTGAGCTTGCGTTTCCCCCTCATGCTAGCCAAATTCTTTGCACCAAGTAGAGATACTACTTGTGCTTCCAAACATTCCTTAAACCAGTTTTCCCATGAGAGTCCACCATACCTACCTATGGATTGAGTAAGATCCTTCAACTAAGTTGTCATCGGTGCATGCAATAAAAATTTCCCACTAAATATGTATGATCTATTAATGTGGAGAAAATAAGATTTATACGATCTTGTGATGTGGAAGAAATAAAATCGACGGACTGCATAATAAAGGTCCATATCACAAGTGGCAATAAAAAGTGATGTTCTTTCGCATTAAGATTTTGTGCATCCAACCATAAAAGCGCATGACAACCTCTGCTTCCCTCTGCAAATGGCCTATCTTTTAATTTTATCTTCTACCTTATGCAAGAGTCATGGTGATCTTCACCTTTCCTTTTTACATTTTATCCTTTGGCAAGCACATTGTGTTGGAAAGATCCTGATATATATATCCAATTGGATGTAAGTTATCATGAACTGTTATTGTTGATATTACCCTTGAGGTAAAAGGTTGGGATGCGAATCTATAAGCCCCTATCTTTCTCTGTGTCCGATTAAAACTTTGAACCCATAAATATCACGTGAGTGTTAGCAATTGTGAAAGATTAAATGATAGTTGAGTATGTGGAGTTTGCTAAACCAAAGCTCTGACATAGACCCTTCCTGAAAATAAGATGAATTGCAATTGTTTGATGACTGAGAATATAGTTTGTTAGTTTCAAGAAAGTTTATGATCTATACTTTAACATGTGAATAGCTTGTTACTTGATCATGAAAAGTTTTATGAAGATGAGCTACTGTTATGATATATAATGATGTTATTAAAAGTGATTAAAACTATCATTGATGAAACTTATGCACTTGCTAGCATTCACACTTCATAAATTATTTCTTTTATCATTTCCTACTCGAGGACGAGCAGGAATTAAGTATGGGGATGCTGATACGTCTCCAACATATCTATAATTTATGAAGTATTCATGCTATTATATTATCAACCTTGGATGTTTTATATGCATTTATATGCTATTTTATATGATTTTTGAGACTAACCTATTAACCTAGTGCCCAATGCCAGTTTTTGTTTTTTCCTTGTTTATGAGTTTTACAGAAAAGGAATAAAAAACGGAGTACAATTGACGTGCCAATTTTTGACATTTTTTATGGACCAAAAGAAGACCCCGGAGTAAAAGAGTTGGGCCAGGAGAGTCCCGGGGCGTCCACGAGGGTGGGGGCGCGCCCACACCCCCCCCCCCCAAGCGTGTGGTCCTGCCTCGTGGACGCCTCGGGCACCTCCTTCACATGAGACCGACGCCAACAATTCCTATAAATACAGAAACCTCGGAAAATTAACCTAGATCGGGAGTTCCGCCGCCACCGAAAACCAATATAGGCCATCTCTGGCACCCTACCAGAGGGGGCCGTCATCACCGGAGGGCATGGAGGAGGATCTCGGAGGGGTCATCATCACCATGAAGGCCAAGGACTAGAGGGATAACCTCTCCCCATCTAGGGGGAGGCCATGGAGGAGGAAGCACAAGGGGGGGAACCTCTCCTCCTCTCTCTCGGTGGCACCGGAGTGCCATCGGGAGGGGAATCATCGCCGCGGTGATTGTCTTCATCAACATCACCATCATCATCATCATCACCCTCATCTCTTTTACGCAGTCCACTCTCCCGCACCCCGCTGTAATGCCTACTTGAACATGGTGCTTTATGCCACATATTATGATCCAATGATGTGTTGCCATCCTATGATGTTTTGAGTAGATATCTTTTGTCTTTGGGTTGATTGATGATCTAGATTGGTATGAGTTTTATGTTTTACTTTGATTGTGTCCTATGGTGCCGTCCGTGTCGCACAAGCATGAGGGGTTCCCGCTGTAGGGTGTTGCAATACGTTCATGATTCGCTTATAGTGGGTTGGTGAGTGACAGAAACACAAACCCGAGTAAGGGGGTTGTTGCATATGGGAATAAGGAGGATTTGATGCTTTAATGTTATGGTTGGGTTTTACCTTAATGATCTTTAGTAGTTGCGGATGCTTGCTAGAGTTCCAATCATAGGTGCATATGATCCAAGTAGAGAAAGTATGTTAGCTTATGCCTCTCCCTCATATGAAACTGCAATAGTGATTACCGGTCTTGTTAACGATTTCCTAGGACAACTCCGCACACCGATCCACCATTATTCCACACTCGCTATTTATAATATTTAGTAATATATTCTAACTTCCTGATAACATCACCTACTTTTATATTTTAGCTCTCCGATATCATACAAAGTTATCATCTTCATACCCACAACCTAGTTTTATTTCTCGTTGCTAGTTGGAAGCAAACGCCCGGTGTACATAGAGTCGTATCAGTGGCAGATAGGGCTTGAGAGAATATTGATCTTACCTTTAGCTCCTTGCGGGTTCGACACTCCATACTTATCACTTCCACCTTTGGAAATTGCTACGATGATTCCTTGCACTTGGGGATTATCAAGCTCTTTCCTCGCGCCGTTGCCGGGGAGCAATAGCATGGGGTTGATATTCTCGTGTATGCTTGTTTGCTTCCTTTACTAAGTAGATTTTGTTTTTCCTTTTTGTTTCTGTTTAGTTGTGGGTGAAACATAAAAAAATTAAAAGAATGAAAATACCAAAAAAAATTATTACTTGCCTCTCATGCCTAAAATATTTTTTCAAAAAGAGAAGTGATTGGAAAGTTATGCATTGAAGAAGTGAGGGTCGACCTTGAGCACTTGTGTTCATGCTCATAGAAACAATGTAGAATTTTTCATGGAAGTTTCTCTGTAAATAATTATCCCCTTATATATATCCATTGTATTATAAAAATAATGTGCCAAGCTTTGGTTTTAGGATGATTAGATTGCTTGCTTACTATGCACAGAATAAAAACAGAAACTTTGGCTGTAGCGCGTGATTTTACATTTTTCACTGGAAAGTCAAATGGGTCTGAAAATTTCTGGACATTACTTCTGTATAAGTTTTTCAAATTGCTAAGTTTATTTCATAATTTTTGGAGTTACAGAAGTTTACTAAACCTTCAGATTTCTACAGACTGTCCTGTTTTAGACAGATTCTGTTTTTCGTGTGTTGTTTACTTATTTTGATGAATCTATGGCTAGTATCGGAGGGTATGAACCATAGTGAAGTTGGAATAAAGTAGATATAGTTCTAATATGAAATTGGAATGAGTTTGCAACAGTACCTAAAGGTAGTGATTTGCTTTATTATACTAACGGATCTCACAAAGTTTTTGTTAAGTTTTTTGTGGATGAAGTGTTCGAAGAACGAGGAGTTACCGATGTGAGAAAAATAAAGAGAGGCAAGAGCTAAAGCTTGGGGATTCCCAAGACACCCCAAGTAAATATTCTAAGGATACTCAAACATGTAAGCTTGGGGATGCCCCGGCTGGCATCCCATCATTCTTCTTCAACAATTATCGGTATACCTTAGTTTTTGTTTCATTCACATGATTTGTGTCCTTTGTTTTTTGTGTGCTTCCTTTATGAACCATGCTAGTATGAGATAGCCCTTCATTGATTTATAGAATGCTTCATGTGCTTCACTTATATCTTTTAAGTATGATCTTATAGAATTGCTCTTTGTGCTTCACTTAAATCTTTTGAGTATGGTTTTATAGAATGCTTCGCGTGCTTCACTTATACATTTTGAGCTTGGACATTGGTTAGTTTATATTAATTGTAGAATGCTCCATGAACTTCACTTATATCTTTTGGAGTAAGAATAATACTATTATCTAAAGCGGGTTTGGAAGAGTGTCAACTTTAGGAACTAGTGATCCCGCTATTCCAAATGAGGAGAATTTTGCTTATGTGGAGAGTAGTAAAATTTCTATGCTTGTAGATCATGAAAAGAATGCTTTATGTGATGGTTATGTTGTTGAATTCATTCATGATGCTACTGAAAATTATTATGAGGGAGGAATATATGCTTGTAGGAGTTGCAATAATATCAAGTTTTCCTCTCTATGTGCTTAAAGTTTTGAAGTATAGTTGTTTTGCCTTCCAATGCTAGTTGATTCTTGTTCCCATAAATTGTGTGCTCACAAAATCCCTAGGCATAGGAAGTGGGTTAGGTTTAAATGTGCCAGTCATATTCTTCATGATGCTCTCTTTATGTTTCAATTCTTATCTTTTATGTGAGCATCATTGAAATCATCATGCCTAGCTAAAAGGCATTAAAGAAAAGCGCTTGTTCGGAGACAACCCAACATTTACCCTAACTATTTTTGTGTGTTCTCATGATTAAGATACTATAGTAATCATGTTTTATAGCTTTTTTTCAATAAAGTTCCAAGTAAGACCTTTGGGAAGACTTGGGTGAAAGTTAATGTGATCTTGCTGTAAAAACAGAAACTTTGCGCTCACGAGATTAGCTGCCATTTTTTACAGAAGAGTTATTTTGTCCTGATTATTTTTGCATAAGATTAATAGATAAATTCCTCACGTCCACCAAGTTATTTCATAATTTTTTGAGTAGCATAAGTATGGTTAGTGTTCATATCATTACAGACTGTTCTGTTTCTGACAGATTCTGTTTTCATTGCATAGTTTGTTGGTTTTCTAGTTTCTATGACTTATATTCCTCAATATAAATTATATAAATTATATGGTACAGTAGGCATTGTGTGAGAACAATTACGATCTTTGTCTTTGACAGTACCAAGGTGAATGGTTTACTCTTTATCATACTAACCTATCTCACGAAGTTCCGTTAAGTTTTGTGTGATTGAAGTTTTCAAGCTTTGGGTGAGATATCGATATGAGGAGAATAAGGAGTGGAAAAACCTAAGCTTGGGGATGCCCAAGGCACCCCAATGTAATATTCAAGGAAGACTCAAGCGCCTAAGCTTGGGGATGCCCCATAAGGCATCCCCTCTTTTGTCTTCAAAACTATCGGTATACCTTACTCGGAGCTATATTTTTATTCGTCACATGATATGTGTTTTGCTTGGAGCGTATTTTAAATTTTACTTGCTGTTTGAATAAAATCATTGGATCTGAAATCTTAAATGAAAAGGAATCCTCTCATGGCTAGTTAATTATTTGACTACTCAGTGTCCTTCACTCATATCTTTTTGGAGTAGTTTGTCATTAATCACGTGCTTCACATATATCCTATGAGTAAATGGTTGAATGAATTGAATATCATAAACCTCAATTTATATATGTTTCATATGCTTATACCATGGGCAGTAATGACTTCACATAGAATAAGTATAGTTAGTAAACTTATTGAAAGTTAGCAAACGTAGAGTTGGTCACTTGGAAAATTCATGAAAGAATATTGAAGGAATAGAGATTTCACATATAAATATACTATCTTGGACATCTTTTGTAATTGTGAGCACTCATTAAAATATGACATGCTAAAAGGTTGATGTCGGACAAGGAAGATGACGTAATGGGTTATGTTTTCTTATATCCGAAATAAAGTATATTGTCTTGGATCATCCAACATGTTGAGCTTGCGTTTCCCCCTCATGCTAGCCAAATTCTTTGCACCAAGTAGAGATACTACTTGTGCTTCCAAACATTCCTTAAACCAGTTTTCCCATGAGAGTCCACCATACCTACCTATGGATTGAGTAAGATCCTTCAACTAAGTTGTCATCGGTGCATGCAATAAAAATTTCCCACTAAATATGTATGATCTATTAATGTGGAGAAAATAAGATTTATACGATCTTGTGATGTGGAAGAAATAAAATCGACGGACTGCATAATAAAGGTCCATATCACAAGTGGCAATAAAAAGTGACGTTCTTTCGCATTAAGATTTTGTGCATCCAACCATAAAAGCGCATGACAACCTCTGCTTCCCTCTGCAAATGGCCTATCTTTTAATTTTATCTTCTACCTTATGCAAGAGTCATGGTGATCTTCACCTTTCCTTTTTACATTTTATCCTTTGGCAAGCACATTGTGTTGGAAAGATCCTGATATATATATCCAATTGGATGTAAGTTATCATGAACTGTTATTGTTGATATTACCCTTGAGGTAAAAGGTTGGGAGGCGAATCTATAAGCCCCTATCTTTCTCTGTGTCCGATTAAAACTTTGAACCCATAAATATCACGTGAGTGTTAGCAATTGTGAAAGATTAAATGATAGTTGAGTATGTGGAGTTTGCTAAACCAAAGCTCTGACATAGACCCTTCCTGAAAATAAGATGAATTGCAATTGTTTGATGACTGAGAATATAGTTTGTTAGTTTCAAGAAAGTTTATGATCTATACTTTAACATGTGAATAGCTTGTTACTTGATCATGAAAAGTTTTATGAAGATGAGCTACTGTTATGATATATAATGATGTTATTAAAAGTGATTAAAACTATCATTGATGAAACTTATGCACTTGCTAGCATTCACACTTCATAAATTATTTCTTTTATCATTTCCTACTCGAGGACGAGCAGGAATTAAGTATGGGGATGCTGATACGTCTCCAACATATCTATAATTTATGAAGTATTCATGCTATTATATTATCAACCTTGGATGTTTTATATGCATTTATATGCTATTTTATATGATTTTTGAGACTAACCTATTAACCTAGTGCCCAATGCCAGTTTTTGTTTTTTCCTTGTTTATGAGTTTTACAGAAAAGGAATAAAAAACGGAGTACAATTGACGTGCCAATTTTTGACATTTTTTATGGACCAAAAGAAGACCCCGGAGTAAAAGAGTTGGGCCAGGAGAGTCCCGGGGCGTCCACGAGGGTGGGGGCGCGCCCACACCCCCCCCCCCCCAAGCGTGTGGTCCTGCCTCGTGGACGCCTCAGGCACCTCCTTGACATGAGACCGACGCCAAAAATTCCTATAAATACAGAAACCTCGGAAAATTAACCTAGATCGGGAGTTCCGCCGCCAGAAGCCTCCGCAGCCACCGAAAACCAATATAGGCCATCTCTGGCACCCTACCGGAGGGGGCCGTCATCACCGGAGGGCATGGAGGAGGATCTCGGAGGGGTCATCATCACCATGAAGGCCAAGGACTAGAGGGATAACCTCTCCCCATCTAGGGGGAGGCCATGGAGGAGGAAGCACAAGGGGGGGAACCTCTCCTCCTCTCTCTCGGTGGCACCGGAGTGCCATCGGGAGGGGAATCATCGCCGCGGTGATTGTCTTCATCAACATCACCATCATCATCATCATCACCCTCATCTCTTTTACGCAGTCCACTCTCCCGCACCCCGCTGTAATGCCTACTTGAACATGGTGCTTTATGCCACATATTATGATCCAATGATGTGTTGCCATCCTATGATGTTTTGAGTAGATATCTTTTGTCTTTGGGTTGATTGATGATCTAGATTGGTATGAGTTTTATGTTTTACTTTGATTGTGTCCTATGGTGCCGTCCGTGTCGCACAAGCGTGAGGGGTTCCCGCTGTAGGGTGTTGCAATACGTTCATGATTCGCTTATAGTGGGTTGGTGAGTGACAGAAACACAAACCCGAGTAAGGGGGTTGTTGCATATGGGAGTAAGGAGGATTTGATGCTTTAATGTTATGGTTGGGTTTTACCTTAATGATCTTTAGTAGTTGCGGATGCTTGCTAGAGTTCCAATCATAGGTGCATATGATCCAAGTAGAGAAAGTATGTTAGCTTATACCTCTCCCTCATATGAAACTGCAATAGTGATTACCGGTCTTGTTAACGATTTCCTAGGACAATTCCGCACACCGATCCACCATTATTCCACACTCGCTATTTATAATATTTAGTAATATATTCTAACTTCCTGATAACATCACCTACTTTTATATTTTAGCTCTCCGATATCATACAAAGTTATCATCTTCATACCCACAACCTAGTTTTATTTCTCGTTGCTAGTTGGAAGCAAACGCCCGGTGTACATAGAGTCGTATCAGTGGCAGATAGGGCTTGAGAGAATATTGATCTTACCTTTAGCTCCTTGCGGGTTCGACACTCCATACTTATCACTTCCACCTTTGGAAATTGCTACGATGATTCCTTGCACTTGGGGATTATCAAGCTCTTTCCTGATGCCGTTGCCGGAGAGCAATAGCGTGGGGTTGATATTCTCGTGTATGCTTGTTTGCTTTCTTTACTAAGTAGATTTTGTTTTTCCTTTTTGTTTCTGTTTAGTTGTGGGTGAAACATACAAAAAAAATTAAAAGAATGAAAATACCAAAAAAAGATTATTACTTGCCTCTCATGCCTAAAAAGTTTTTTTCAGATAGAGAAGTGATTGGAAAGTTATGCATTGAAGAAGTGAGGGTCGACCTTGAGCACTTGTGTTCATGCTCACAGAAACAATGTAGATTTTTTCATGGAAGTTTCGCTGTAAATAATTATCCCCTTATATATATCCATTGTATTATCTATCTATCTATCTATCTATCTATCTATACCTATACTAATTCGAGACTTCCTAAAAATTCCCATGTTAATCAGATTTTACAAGTCGTTAATCATGTGGGACCAAATTATAACGGTGTAGATTAATCCATGTAATCCACGGCCATCTAACCATCAAACAGCTAATGCAAAAAAAACACATCAAAAGGAGAGACTCCTCCATGCCTCCACGTCTCTCAAACCATGTGTGATGTGGACCGATCTCTCCTCTTCCCCTCAAGTGTCCTGTGATTTAAAAACAAAAGGTGTCCAATGATCCCTAAAAAAGCAGAAAAAACGAATCTATCACACTCCTATATAAAACATCTAAAGATCCTGTAACTAAAAATCCCCTAAAGATCGTCCTTGGTCAAAGGAGTGTCTATTTGTACGTTTCGTACTACCTATCTTCCTCATCCTCCATCTTGCCGCATCTTTTCTTTGGGACATCGATGACTTTGGTGATCCATCCAAGTTTGAATCGGTGTAAAAGAATTGGGTACGTCAGATCCATCCTGTCCTGCAACCTATGGTACGTCAGATCCATCCTCTCCTGCAACCTGTGATCATGTCTAATCAGTTTTCAAGTTCTTGCCATAGAGTAATCTAACATCTGTTTTCAATCCAGCAGATGAATTTGTCCCAACATAGTTCATGCAACGGTTGTACCAACGAGACTGTTTGAGGCATGCGCATGTCTCCTTCAGGACTCTCGCCCTTAATTTCATAGAAGAAAAACTTATCCCTTAAAGGCCCACCGTCACGCCCGCAGGCCATGGTTTCCTTCTGTTCATTACCTCTCCCGACCGGATCATCATCAAGCGACCCCTATGGCCGCTCTTGATTCCATCCCTGATGGAATCGATCTAAAAGACAGTAGTAAGATCCAACCAATCCTATCCTGCAGCCTAGCTCTAATTTATATTCATCTAATCACCTACCATGAATCTATACCACCATAAGCAATCAACCCATCATTTTTGCGTGCGTGCCAGTTCTGTTCTGGGCGGAATCGATCAAGAAAGGTATCGATTGGCTGATGTGTACATGAGTGTACTAGCTTCTGGATGTGAACTTGCTTCATCGTCGCTGCCGTAAGCACTCGAGCTGGGGTTGTCTTGCACCAAGACTGCACGTGATTCTGTTCGTCTCCAATCATTGAAATCTTGAATCTCATTAGCTTTCAAATTATTGACATGCAGATATTAATCAAACACCTACTTTTAGGCTGCTAATCGTCGCTGCCCTAAGCACTCGAGCTGGCGTTGTCTTGCACCAGGACTGCACGTGATTTTGTTCCTCTCCAATCATTGAAATCTTGAGTCTCATTAGCTTTCAAATTATTGACACGCAGAAATTAATCAAACACCTACTTTTAGGCTGCTAATGGTTTTATCCAACGAAGGTTGATATAGAGAAGTAACCATACCATCCAATCTTTGAAACAGATTGGACGTCCATCACAGGCGACAAGGCTGCCGAGCTAAGAACTGTGGCAGACTGGTAGTGGAGCTGTTTACTTGCTCGACACTGTTCAATTTTGTCACAGCATTGACTTGGCAAGTAACTCAGAACCCTTTGAATCTCCTCCTCATAATTTTATTCATATAGTTTATCTTTAATACCCTGTCCACAGGGTTGTCTCTAGCTTGCAATTTTGTCAGCAGATTTGTGGCAAGTGCAATGCATGTGTAGTTAAGTTGGCTAGACTAATATTGATTTCTTCCATCTATTTTTGTTTTGGAAACATAAAATGGCGCCGTTGCACATTATTGGCAATTATTGACAGCTCATATAGTTGGTGTGTGATAAGTTACTACAGGGTATTTATGTTAACATTTTGACACATTTTACATACATCTAATGTTATGAATTCTTGGCTGGTAGAGAAAACGGAATAAGATATCATGCTCTTGCGTACAGAAACTTCGACATGATTCGAGGACTAAGCATTCAACATGATTCGTTTTTTAGTCCATGCATATTGTCATATTGTCATGGAATTTCTAAGCTACTTTACAACTGCATTTCAGTGGACTATATCGTTCATTAGTTTTTCTTTACCTTGAGAATATTATCTTGGATTTGAATTAAATGGCGGTCTAGAATTTTTATCTCATTCATGTGTTTACCTTTTCTTATAGTTGTGACGAGCAAATTCAGCAAATTTAACTGGTGGTGAGTTCAATCAAGTGTGAGGCCTATATGAAAGGAGGCGTCTTGGTTTTCCAAGCTCAAGAATGCAGTTCCATGAAGAAACAGTAATGATATCAATCAAGCCTCACTTTTTTCCGTTTACTATTTTCATCACACCATTTATACATAATTTATATTGGTGTTGAAGGCGAACTCTCTAAAGTGTTCCCTTTACACTGTTGATATGTGAAGTTTCTGAGTTGTTTTCTTAAATCCTCTGCCTTAGATACTATTCATAGAGGTTTGTGATGACACCCAATAAGAACATCCAAGAGGTGCCTTCCGTGTAGCACATCACTCAGTGTTTTTAGATGGGCAACCTTCAGCTTGAGATAAAGCACATTTTTGCCTACTACCATTGCTTAGGAAGAGTGATTTCTCCTCTGCAACAACGCCTAACTTACATAGAATTGTTGGTTCATCACAAGATTTGCATGATGTTCATTAGTGTACTTTTTATAGCCTTAAATTCATCTCCTATTTTTCATCAAGTGGTTCATGAATATTATATGAAAATCTACTATAGGCTACACACGAACATCTCTGGATTCTACGGAATTGATTGCTAAAGACAGATTTAGCATTTAACTTTATATAATACATTGATCTTTCTGTACTAGATTCTAACTATTGTAAAATGGATTCTTCAGCTTACCTATTGCAAACATATTCATTCAGCCAACATTCTGAACAATTTCTAGATATTGTGCTGCTTCATACAGTTGTTTGCCCACAGAAAACATCCTATGACCATGGCACTATATTCTACCATGTCTAACCGACCTGATTGTTTCCAAAAATAGACAATCGAGTTTCACATTACACATGTTTGTTTCTGCACGTACTTGACTTGCAATCTTTCTGATATAGGAACAAATTGCAAGAGATACAAAACACATTCCCCAATCTATGAAAGACAGTTTTTCTTCCTAATTCATATCACGTGACTACCTTTTATAAACAGAGAAATCTATGCGTTCTTGGTACTTCAGTTATCTTGAGGATTTTGGTTATTTGTACGGAACAATTACATTTAAGTTGATTGTGCCCTTAGTTTCCAAGAAGAATGAAATCCATCATGGAGCAGATTATTGAGGAATACATTGATTGTATACATTCCCAAACTACTTTGTAGTTCAGAATCAAGGTTATGAAAAAAAAGATGATACATCCACTAGTAGAAAAGGGGGCAATGGCCCAGGCCAGTTCAGCCCATTAGTCCCGGTTCAATCCAGAACCGGGACCAATGGAGCTATTTGCCCCGGTTCGTGAGCCCAGGGGGCCGGCCGGGCCACGTGGGCCATTGGTCCCGGTTCGTCCGGACCTTTTGGTCCCGGTTGGTGGGACGAACCGGGACCAATGGTCCTGGCTCCTGGCCCACCACTATTGGTCCCGGTTGGTGGCATGAACCGGGACCAAAGGGTTACCTTTAGTCCCGGTTCATGCCACCAACCGGGACTAAAGGGTTGGCCCTCGTTGCACCCAGCTTTTAGTCCCACCTCGCCAACCGAAGGGCGCCCACACCTGTTTATAAGCCCGTCCCTCTCTGTGTTGTTGATCTCCTCTCAAAGTGAAAATAGATGCACCTATAGAGGAAATTGGACCTAAATTTATAAATAGAAATTGATTATGAATTTATGTTTAATTTTCTCTATAAGTGCATCTATGTTCACTAACAGAGAAGTTTTTATTTTTTGTGACCTAAAAGAAAAAAGAAATCACCAAAAAACTGTAAGTATTTATTTCTAAGTAGAACTGAAAAAATAATGGCACTAGTAAAGTTAATCACAAACTTCAAATTCACACAAATTTCAAAGAATTCAATTTAACTATTCACACAAATTTCAAAGAATTAAAAAATAAAGCAAAAAACCAAAAGAAAATAATTAATGCAGAAAACAAAACAAAAAAACTGGAAAAAACTAAAAATAGCAACAATAAGTATTTTATTGTAAGTAGAAACAAAATAAAATGAATAAAGCAACAAAGAAAACAAAAAAAGTGTTTTCAAATTTGAAAACTAATGGCACTAACAGAAAGTTTATAATTTTTCTAAAACTAAAAGCAAAAAGAATTAAAAAATAAAGCAAAAAACAAAAGAAAATAAATAATGTAGAAAACAAAACAAAAAAAACTGGAAAAAAAATAAAAATAGCAACAATAAGTATTTTGTTGTAAGTAGAAACAAAATAAAATGAATAAAGCAACAAAGAAAACAAAAAAAGTGTTTTCAAATTTGAAAACTAATGGCACTAACAGAAAGTTTATAATTTTTCTAAAACTAAAAGCAAAAAGAATTAAAAAATAAAGAAAAAACAAAAGAAAATAAATAATGCAGAAAACAAAACAAAAAACTGGAAAAAAGTGCCACCTACTGGGCCCCCACGGCCTGAATACGACTAGAAACCCTACCATGGGCCAGGATTCAGGCCCGCAGGAGGCCCAGTAGGCCCACAGGCACAGATTGCAGGGTTAGGCCCGAAAGCCTGCTTAAGAGAGGAGCTCGAGAGGGAAGGCGCACCGCACCTTATAAACAGGTGCGCCTCCCTCTCAAC
The DNA here is from genome assembly GCF_018294505.1 of Triticum aestivum. Classification (NCBI taxonomy): domain Eukaryota; kingdom Viridiplantae; phylum Streptophyta; class Magnoliopsida; order Poales; family Poaceae; genus Triticum; species Triticum aestivum. Next base: position 3,002,592 of record NC_057809.1, on the reverse strand, counting down.
TAGCGAGGTGGGACTAAATATTAGGTTCGGGGCAGCACAGGCCTTTGGTCCCGGTTGGTGGCACCAACCGGGACTAAAGGGGGGCATTAGTCCCGGGTCGTGGCACGAACCGGGACTAATGCCCTTGCTATATAAGAAAACACTTGGGAAATTTCAGATTTCCCTCGCCAGTTTCCCCTCGACGACGCCGAGCACATCGACGCCGCCAGGCTGCCCTGACGCCGCCCGTCGCCCCCGCCGTCGCCGTCGCCTCGCCCGTGCCCGTCGTCGCCGTCGCCCGCGCCCCTGCCCCAACGCGCGCCGCCCCTGCCCGCCCCTGCCCGCCCCTGGCCCCACGCGCTCCGCCCCGGCCCACCACCGTCGCCGTCGCCCGCGCCCCTGCCCCGACGCTGCCGCCCCGGCCCGCCCTCGCCGTCATCCGCGCCTCTGCCCCGACCCCGCCATCCTCGCCGCAGCTTGGTCCGGCCGCCGGCGCCCTCCTTTTTCATTTTTTTTCATATATATATGCTTGTTTTATATATATTTTTGTATGAATGTATGTATTTTTTCAATTGTAATATGCATGGTGTTTTCAATTGTTCTCTGATTTAGTACATTAATTTTAGGTTAGTTTCATTTTTAGAAAAGTTTTATATATTTAGGACGAAGGAAGAGAAGGAAGAAAGGAAGAAGAAGAAAAAAGTTTTATATATGCAAAAGTTACATTTTTAGAAAAGTTTTATATATCTAGCTAGAAAGAAGGAAGAAGAAGAAAAAGAAGGAGAGGAAAAAGGAAAATAAGAAGAGGAAGAAGGAGAAGAAGAGGTGAGGAAGAAGAGGAGAAATAAATAAGAAGAGGAAAAAGAAGAAAAAGAAGAGGAGAAGAAGAAAGAAATAGAGGAGAAGAAGAAAAAATAGAAAATATTCTATTTTTTCTTCTACTTCTCTATTCCTTTCTTCTTCTCCTCTTTTTTTTCTTCTTTTTTTTCTTCGATCTTCTCCTCTGTCATCGTCGATATACCCCTCCCGATAACTTCAACATGAGGGGGGGTCCATATACCCCCTCCCGATAACTTCAATACGTGTGGGGGTCGATATACCCCCTCCCCGATAACATTAATTTCTCCCGTGTATGTATCTCATCGTTGTCGGTATTACCCCCTTGAAGCGTTGTCTATATTATCCCGGGTCGAGGGTTCTAGGGTCGAGGGATCAAGGGGAATTGGCGGCAATTCAAGAGGAATTGGCGACATTCTTTCTTGACCACGTGATCGCTGAAGACGGAGAATACTATGTGGACCACGCGTCCGTATTTTAGGAGCTTATATTTGTAAAAGATAATTATTGTATATATGTAGCCGTAGTGTCGGATAGATATACGAGAACTTGTTGTCCGACCAATCTCTCGGAGAAGGAGAGGTGGTCGATATCACTTCTCTCTGTATGCATATATGTTCATGACGATCTTCTGTTTGCTTACTAGCTAGCTAGCGTGTCTAGCTAGTCCTCTCTATACGTATGTATGGTACGTAGCGTCAACCAACACGGACAAAAGAGAGGACACTTCTCTCTATTAATTAGCTAGCTATAGCACAATATATGAAACACCTAAATTAACCCCCCAAAACCCCCCAAACCCCCCCCCCCTTTTCAAAAAAAAACAAAAACCCTAGCCATAGAAATGCTGACGCGTGGATGCCTATTGGTCCCAGTTGGTGCCACCAACCGGGACCAAAGGCCCTCCTGCCTGGGCTCAGCGGACAGGCCACGTGGAGGCCCATCTGTCCCGGTTCTGGATTGAACCGGGACTAAAGGGTCAGGGCATTAGTACCGACCCTTTAGTCCCGGTTCATGAACCGGGACTAAAGGCCCTCACCAACCGGGACTGTAGGCCCTTTTTCTACTAGTGCATACTTTTGTACCACCTTAGTCGATCGATATGAACCTTCAAATTCTGTAGTACCAACTTCATAAGATCATATGGGTACATACAGTATTTCTTTTGAACAAATTATTGAAGCTCTAATGTTAATTGTAGTACATCCATATCTCCATGTTCTAAATTTAAGAATCAGAATGCTTACCTTTATCTATACCATATGATCTTAGAGAAAATTCCTTATTTGACACTATCTTAAAATCTGCTTCCTTATTTGACACTGGAAAAGTTTTTCTTCCCTATTTGACACAAGTTCTAAATTTTATTCCTTATATGACATTTTCATTCATTTTAAGCCTAAATGACACATGAAAAGACTCTTTTGCCCCTCATGTGGTATGTGTGTGGGGGCAATAGCGCACATACACAGCATCAGTGCGAGGGCAGGAGCACACACGCAGCAACACATACACATGCACCAACACACATGCAACAACACGCACGCGCACGTGTGCACACACACGCACGCACACATACGCAGCAACACACATGCACGCGCACACACACGCAGCAACACACGCACGCAGCACACACACACACACAGCAGCAGCAGCAGCACACACGCAGGCAGCACATAGGCACGCAACAGCACACACACACGCACGTACACACGCAGAAGCAAACACACACGCAGCAGCCCACATGCACATACACACATGCAGCAGCAGCACACATGTGTGCGTGCACCCACACACGCATCAGCACACAGGCGCGCACACACACATACCGCATGAGGGGCAAAATCATCTTTTCAGGTGTCATTTAGGCTTAAAATGGAAGGAAATGTCGTATAGGGAATAAAATTTAGGACTAGTGTCAAATAAGGAAGAAAAACTTTTCCAGTGTCATATAAGGAAACAGATTTTAAGACAGTGTCAAATAAGGAATTTTCTCATGATCTTATTAGGCTTTTTACATATAAACCAAACTTGGTCTCATTATTTTGATCATTTATACCTATACCTTTCTTGGGAAGGAGAGTAAGCTCCCGCTGCACTCAAAAATTGCGATCTAAATATCGTTGGTCAATACAGATATTAATCTACGTTCTATCTTGATATAGAATTTCCTATTCTGCTATTTTTTCCGGAGAAGATCAAGGCAGAAGTTATGTTCAGCAGATTTTATGTTTTAGATAGGATATATACTATGAGGGACTACTCAGCTATCATGCCATTCGGGAATCCACATCTCCACTATTACAAATGAAATATGCAGCTACTAGAAGTTTGATATTACACAGTTATCTAGGTTTATAACGGTGTGCCTATGTTTAGTTGCAGCCATGCTTTTCTCAGACCAAGCTTCATATCCTCCACTCTTCTGCCACGATAAAATATGCTTATTTTCTCTAGATAAACAAATGAAGATGTCTCTTTATGTCTATTCCTTTGATAGGACATCACAATGCATATAAATTATGACCAATCATTCTAAGCTTTCTTTTGCATGTTTGTTGAATGATTTTATTTACAAAGCTTTAACTTTACAGTACTGTCTTATTACTGATATTTTGTGTCTTTGTTATTCATGATTCAATAAGTACACATATAATAACATTTATGATAAAATAAAAAACATAATAATGGAGTGTTATATATTTTACTTATATATCCATGGAAATGTATAAATTAAGGGTTTCTATCATGAAAGTACATTCATATATGTTGTTCATAATATATCTCTTTTTTAACTAGGATCATAATATATCTGATTTCACACAAATAGTTGTAAAAACATAAAAAGAATGTATATATAGTTAGCCCGTGCGAATGCACGGGTTGACGACTAGTAAAAATAATGTGCCAAGCTTTGGTTTTAGGATGATTAGATTGCTTGCTTACTATGTGCAGAACAAAAACAGAAACTTTGGCTGTAGTGCATGATTTTACATTTTTCACTGGAAAGTCAAATGGGTCTGAAATTTTTTGCACATTACTTCTGTATAAATTGTTCAAACAGTTAAATTTATTTCATAATTTTTGCAGTTACAGAAGTTTACTAAACCTTCAGATTTCTACAGACTGTCCTGTTTTAGACAGATTCTGTTTTGTGCGTTGTTTACTTATTTTGATGAATCTATGGCTACTATCGGAGGGTATGAACCATAGTGAAGTTGGAATATAGTAGATATAGTTCTAATATGAAATTGGAATGAGTTTGCAACAGTACCTAAAGGTAGTGATTTGCTTTATGAGTTGTATGTTTTACTTTGATGCTGTCCTATGGTGCCCTCCGTGTCGCGGAAGCGTGAGGGGTTCCCGCTGTAGGGTGTTGCAATACGTTCATGATTCGCTTATAGTGGGTTGGTGAGTGACTGAAACACAAACCCGAGTAAGGGGGTTGTTGCGTATGGGAATAAAGAGGACTTGATGCTTTAATGCTATGGTTGGGTTTTACCTTAATGATCTTTAGTAGTTGCGGATGCTTGCTAGAGTTCCAATCATAGGTGCTTATGATCCAAGTAGAGAAAGTATGTTAGCTTATGCCTCTCCCTCATATGAAACTGCAATAGTGATTACCGGTCTTGTTAACGATTGCCTAGGACAATTCCGCACACCGATCCACCATTATTCCACACTCGCTATTTATAATATTTAGTAGTATATTCTAACTTCCTGATAACATCACCTACTTTTATATTCTAGCTCTCCAATATCATATAAAGTTATCCTCTTCATGCCCACAACCTAGTTTTATTTCTCGTTGCTAGTTGGAAGCAAACATCCGGTGTACGTAGAGTCGTATCAGTGGCAGATAGGGCTTGAGAGAATATTGATCTTATCTTTAGCTCCTTGTGGGTTCGACACTCCATACTTATCACTTCCACCTTTGGAAATTGCTACGATGATTCCTTGCACTTGGGGATTATCAAGCTCTTTCTTGGCGCCGTTGCGGGGGAGCAATAGCATGGGGTTGATATTCTCGTGTATACTTGTTTGCTTTCTTTACTAAGTAGATTTTGTTTTTCCTTTTTGTTTCTGTTTAGTTGTGGGTGAAACATACAAAAAAAATTAAAAGAATGAAAATACCAAAAAAAATTATTACTTGCCTCTCCTGCCAAAAAAGTTTTTTTCAAAAAGAGAAGTGATTGGAAAGTTATGCATTGAAGAAGTAAGGGTTGACCTTGAGCACTTGTGTTCATGCTCACAGAAACAATGTAGAATTTTTCATGGAAGTTTCGCTGTAAATAATTATCCCCTTATATATATATATATATATCCATTGTATTATAAAAATAATGTGCCAAGCTTTGGTTTTAGGATGATTAGATTGCTTGCTTACTATGTGCAGAACAAAAACAGAAACTTTGGCTGTAGCGCGTGATTTTACATTTTTCACTGGAAAGTCAAATGGGTCTGAAAATTTTTGCACATACTTCTGTTTAAAGTTTTCAAATTGTTAAATTTATTTCATAATTTTTGGAGTTAGAGAAGTTTACTAAACCTTCAGATTTCTACAGACTGTCCTGTTTTAGACAGATTCTGTTTTTCGTGTGTTGTTTACTTATTTTGATGAATCTATGGCTAGTATCGGAGGGTATGAACGATAGTGAAGTTGAATACAGTAGATATAGTTCTAATATGAAATTGGAATGAGTTTGCAACAGTACCTAAAGGTAGTGATTTGCTTTATTATACTAACGGATCTCACAAAGTTTTTGTTAAGTTTTTTGTGGATGAAGTGTTCGAAGAACGAGGAGTTACCGATGTGAGAAGAATAAAGAGAGGCAAGAGCTAAAGCTTGGGGATGCCCAAGGCACCCCAAGTAAATATTCTAAGGATACTCAAGCATGTAAGCTTGGGGATGCCCCGGTTGGCATCCCATCTTTCTTCTTCAACAATTATCGGTATACCACAATTTTTGTTTCATTCACATGATTTGTGTCCTTTGTTTTTTTTCTTCCTTTATGAACCATGCTAGTATGAGATAGCCCTTCATTGATTTATAGAATGCTTCATGTGCTTCACTTATATCTTTTAAGTATGATCTTATAGAATTGCTCTTTGTGCTTCACTTAAATCTTTTGAGTATGGTTTTATAGAATGCTTCACGTGCTTCACTTATACATTTTGAGCTTGGACATTGGTTAGTTTATATTAATTGTAGAATGCTCCATGAACTTCACTTATATCTTTTGGAGTAAGAATAATACTATTATCTAAAGCGGGTTTGGAAGAGTGTCAACTTTAGGAACTAGTGATCCCGCTATTCCGAATGAGGAGAATTTTGCTTATGTGGAGAGTAGTAAAATGTCTATGCTTGTAGATCATGAAAAGAATGCTTTATGTGATGGTTATGTTGTTGAATTCATTCGATCCTCAAACGCACAATTCGGGACCCCCTACCCGAGATCGGCTGGTTTTGACACCGACATGGGCTCTTCAGCCGGTTTGTCAATTTTCTGCTTCTTGCTGGGCTTTGCCATAGCACTGAAAAGGAAGTACAAGACATAGTTAATATGACAAGTAAATGCATGATTCAAAATGGATAGTTTAAACATTCTTACCCAGGCACGATCTTGAAACCCGGGATTTGAGTCCCAGTTGAGTCGCCGGAGGAGGAATGAGATGATCCCTGATAATTGAATCATACGGGTTAAGAGGTTGTCGAAAAAGACCCGCCTTGGGATAAGCTAAGTCAAAAATATTTGAAACCTCCAGTCGACGCTTGCGGGGTGCTGGTGTGTTTGGTAAGCCGGAGGAAAGTATTCTGCCGCCACTATTCCGAGTCATGCGGCGAGCTTCATGTTGTTGCTTCTTCAAAAGGAAGTTGGGATCCAAATAAGCTAAAGGAAGGGAAAACCTTACTTTCCGGCTTGTTTGACGAACTTTCTGTCTTGGCAAGGGTTCAGAGTCAGAGGAAAGGATAGTTACCTCTTCAGCATTTGATTGGCTTCCTTCCGCATCATGCTAATAGCAATCATTATCAATAAGGTGTACAAAAAATAAGCCAAGGGAGTCAAGTGCTACCTCCGACTCATCATCATCATCATCATCATCATCATTACCATCCAAGTTTAATAACTCGGCGACATTGGTCTTCTTCTTAGCAGGCTTTTTGATGGCCTTGCTTTTTGTCTGGGTCTTCTTGACCGGCTTATCTAATTTCTTTTTCCAGAAAGAGGAATAGGCCTGTGAAAATAAAATGGGTTATGAGAAGAAATTTTGAAAGAAAGACAGTGCTTAAACCGGAAATAGCTTAAAAGCTTACAGCTGGTGGTTGGTTGAGAGTGTAGAAAGGACTCAATCCAACTTTGTTGCAATCTTCCAGGCTCTTGTTCAGGAGAGTTTTGGTCATATTATTGATATCCTCTTTAGTCATCTCTATCTGGCAGTGGCGAAGCAGATCTTTCAAGTCGCCAGTGTACTCACACATTAAGCCGGAGAGGCGGATTAGGTGCCATATCCTCCATGAAACCTAGCACCAGACAAGGTCGATGCCGGTTAAAATGGGCGCATATTTGGCCCGTTCCTTTATGCTGATACAGTCTGGCAGAGGATGCATGTTGCTAAGCTGGCTGGCATGATAACCCGACAGAGGATTTTCCCCTTCTGGAGAGGTGTCTTTGCAGTAAAACCAGGTTTGGTTCCAGTCTTTGGGATGACTGGGCAGAGTGGCAGCTAGAAAAGTGGCTTCTTTCCGCCGTTGTATAGAGATGCCACCAAGCTCTAGGCTGGGCCCATCGGTGAACTCGCTCTGCCGGTTTAAATAGTAAAATTCCTTGAACAGTTCGACGGTGGGTTCTTGTTGAAGGCACACCTCGCAGAATACTTGAAAGTTGCAGATGTTGGAAACAGAATTTGGTCTGATGTCTTGTGGATGGAGCTTGAAAAAATGCAGCACGTTGCGGAAGAATTTTGAGCCGGGGGGTGAAACCCCAGAGCATATGATCAGTAAAAACAACTATTTCACCGTCCTTGGGCTCAAGAGAGGTTTCTGTGCCAGGGACCCTCCAATGAATAACGTCTTTTTGGCTAGGACACCTGTTTGGACGTACTCGTTCAATTCTTCCTCGGTAACCCAGGAAACAACCCAGTTGCATGCAGTGACAGTCTTGCCCATTTTGAGGATGAAGGCCTAAGAAAAAGATATATTGGAGGTTTGAGATTATACTGTTAGGCCGGACAATTGATTCAAAGTAAAGTGATATAAACGGTCAATGTATTAAGCAAAGAGAAGAGACACATTTACACAGGTTTTGGTGTTGTCCCCATTCGGCAAAATTTTGGAAAGTGCTGCGCTCGGAACTGGGAGTACCGGTGGCGATCCCGCCGGAGACAATCTGCTCCTAGAGTGCACTATCTCATTGGCTCCTAAGCTGGTTTGTTGAACTGATGGAGGACGAGGGAGCTATTATGGTCTAGGGGTTATATGACTTATGGTTGGCACGGAATAACACACGTGAAGGGAAGAAGATTGAAGAGGGGGCAGCCATGGCGGGGATGGTTAGAAGGCTAATGGAGGAGTGGCAGACAGTTCATGGCAAGGTGAGCAAAATCCCGCGAGTGGTTCGACCTCAGAGACGGAGTACTCTAGATGAAGGATGGGTCAAAGCTAATGTTGATCGGGCAAGCAGTAATGGAGGGGATAAAGGGGTTGTGGGGGTGGTTTTCAGGAACAATGTAGGAGCTTTCATCAGAGGTGCATGTCACTACTATCCGACGGGAGGTGATACAGAAAATATGGAGCTTCGGGCATGCAAAAGAGATGTGGAACTGGCAGAGGAGCTCAACATCACTAGCTTGCACATCGAGATGGATTGCCAAGAGGCGGTACGTAAACTCCAGAGCGAGGAAGTGTCACGACCGGTTCTCCGGGTATTAATTTCCAGAAAATGGCCGTTGTGCTCACCAGCTCCAGGATTACTGTTAGCTGATGAGGCACCAACTTGATACAGAAATCCCAAGCAAAAATACAAAATATGTAGTACAAGACCATTCGGGCCTGTGAGTACAACAATTGGTTTCTAGTGGTCGATGGCGGAAGCGGTTTGTGAGACATCAGTGTCTATGGGACTCCATTTCCCACAGGAACAGCTGACCAGGTCAACTCCTATCTTCGCGAGGCTGCTATCACCGTTGCTTAGTTTCCGGGGCTGTCATCGCAACGCTCCTCTCCATGCAGAAATCTGGCCAAGACAATAGCCAGGGACAAGCCAGTGAGTACTTTGAATGTACTCGCAAACATTATGAACACTGGGATAATATAATTGATAATCATGCACTGAAATATTCTATGATCACATCGTCAGTCATAAATAAAACATCTTTTATGCAAGCAAGCAGGTTATTTATATGCAACATGAATAAGCAATAATGGAGTGGGAATAAAATGCCGCAGTCGGGCGTCTGTGCGACACCACATAAAGGGCTTATAAAGTAAATAAATAACAAGCAATGCCACAGTCGAGCGTCTCAGCGACACCACATAAAGGGCTTATAAAGTAAATAAATAACAAGCCATGCCACAGTCAGGCGTCTCAGCGACACCACATAAAGAGCTTATAAAGTAAATAGATAACAAGCAATGCCACGGTCGGGTGTCTCAGCGACACCACATAAAGGGCTTATGAAGTAAATAAATAACAAGCAATGCCACAGTCGGGCGTCTCAGCGACACCACATAAAGGGTTTATAAAGTAAATAGATAACAAGCAATGCCACAGTCGGGCGTCTCAGCGACACCACATAAAGGGCTTATAAAGTAAATAAATACCAAGCAATGCCACAGTCGGGCGTCTCAGCGACACCACATAAAGGGCTTATAAAATAAATAATCACAATGAATATCCAGGAGGTAGAACCATCCCAGGGATACTCAATGATATAATGGGTTAGTCCATAATAATAATAATCATAATCTTCACAAGTCACAAGTCACAATCCAAGTTCTGGTTTAACAATTTCTCCTCCGAAGACCGACACTAAGACCAACCCTTGACCCATCCCAGACTGTAATCCTTAACCATGGACACGGCTATTCGAATAGGTTTAAACTCTGCAGAGGGTGTACTCTTTACCCACGAGTAACGGATTCCTTTAGTCCATCAGCACTAATTCTGTTTACGGCCTTTTTGTTGAAAACACACCTAACTTGCACACACCAGCTTAACTCACCGATGTCTGGAATCACCCACGACACCTGTCAAGCAAAACTCTAAGTGGGGAGGCTACAACCTCGCGTAGCATGGGATCAAATTTATATCGCGCGCTCTAAGGGGTGGCCTCCCCTCTCGGTCCCAACCGGAAACACCCATGCCCCCTGACCAGGTGGCATGCCTACCGGCTACAACTGATATCTTCCACCATGGCCTCTCTGTATGGTGTGTGCTGGAAAGGGGTTGACGACTTACTGAACTGTACCCTACTTGTTGTAGAGACAAGTGGTAGTACGAAACAAGTATGGGGGTTACTGGAACAAGACTCGATCTACGATCTACTCAGGAGGTTTATAAATTCCCTACATGACATGTATAACAAATATATTTCAACCAACAAAATCACCACTCAATATACCTTACCATGCCATACCGGACATAACCGTCCCGACGGAGACCGGCGATAAGCTCACGCCTACCCAAGGCAGAGGCTTTCCCGGATTCCTTTCTGGCATGCATGCAAGGCACATGAGGATGATTACCATCACAAGTATATTCATTTCCAACAGCAAGGAAATCACTAATATGCCTTCATGCAAAGGATCGTATCACCACATAAAATAACGAGTTTTCCAAAATAAGGTGGTGTTATAATCGTGTCAACCAACACATCAAAATATTATGCCAGGGTTCAGGATGCTTGCCTTCAAGTTGTGGAAAGGCAGGGTGCACTCCAAAACTTTTGAAAGCTTTCTCCTCTCTCCAAAAATCCTATTCAAAATTATTTTTGAATCAATATGTAGTTTCAAAAACAGTACCAAAAAGTTGTCTGAATTTTTTTGAAATAAGTCTTAAAATAAACTAGACAAAATTTGAGGAAGGTAGGAAAAAGAATCAACTCATTTGGAGTTATAATTAAAAAGTTATAGGCGGTCAAAGTTGTGGTCAAAATCTGTTTTTTTTTAAATTAAACAGAAAAAGAAAAATGTTTCGAACTGACCACGTCGAAGGCATATTCTGGAAAATACGTTTCCACTTATCCAGCGTGGATCGCGCAGGGAGTCACTGACAGTGGGTCCAGGTGGCCCACTAGTCAGGTTTGACTAGTCCACCTTCCCTCCTCTTCCTTTGCCCGAGAGGGGGCGGAACTCCGGCGACGCTCGACGGCGAACGGCGGCACCGTTCGAGAAACAGAGGTCACCCGCGGGCTCAGGGAGCCGACGCGGTCACTCCGGTGGTTGTAGGGTCGTCGGGGGTGGAGGGAATTGCCGTCGACGAGCTTCGCGGCGGCCAGTGGCTTCGGGAGCAAAGTGGATTTGTGGCTTTGGTGGCTCTCCATCGCAGCTGGGGTTTGGGCGGCTCCGCAAGATGGAGTGGAGTCTGTTGGTGGTGTTAGGAGGGCCGGGGAGGCTCTAGTTGTGAAGAACGGAGCCGGGAGGCGGCGGTGGCCGAACTGGTCGGAGTCGGGGAAGACGGCCTTCCCGGTTCAATTGCTAGCCAAGGGGGGTCCTAGGGAGATGGCTTGAGACTGCCTGCGTGCGGGGACGAGCTCGGGGCTTCCTTTTATAGGCGAGTCAAGGCGATTCCGCGGCGGCCGTGGATAAGGTCACCGGCGACCGCCATTCTGTAGCTAGGGCGACGTGGCGGCGACGTGTGCTAGGGGACACGCTTGCGGATGAGCTCGCGCTGCTCCAGGGGGTAGGTGGCAAGCGGGGGAGGCTCGGGCGGCGCCGACCAGTGCAGAGGCTGTCGGGCGGCAGTGGCGGCTAGCTCCTGGCTTTCCGGAGACATGGCGAGGGGCTGCTTGGCGTGTTGCGGTGAGTAGGGGGAGTGCGTGGCGTGGTTCTGCAGTGAGGGCAAACCAGGGGCGCGACGCGTTGGCTCGGGCACGGCACGTGCTCGACGAAATGCTAATGCATGCTAGGGGGCTCTAAACCACAAGAGAGTTAGAAGGGTGGGGTTGTAGGCTAGGGCAAATCCATGGGACATGCTGGTTTGGTCAGGGAATCACGTTCACAAAGCAAACATAAACTCATGCCAAAACTGTCCATGCTCTCTAGGTGTTTGACAAAATGCCACAGGCACCTAGGCATTTCTTGGAGTGGCCAAAATCTCCAGATGGTGGTCTCATTAGGTGAAAGAGAGCGTGGTGAGGTTAGTCGGCAAAAAACAGAAAGTGCAAGTTTTGCAAAACTACAATTCTAGACAGGAGACTAATGACATCACTTCATGAACCAAAAATGATCCAATGGGTGCATGCTCCTGGACTTAGGGGTTTGGTAGGGTTGACTACAAGTAGGAGAAAGCACAAGGTCACTGGAGCAAAAATAGATAGGGTTGCAGTAGAAATCACAAGGCTGGACCAGAATGGAAAAGAGGTTGATCCACTCCAAATTTTCAAAGAACAACATTAGTTTTTTTGCATGAAGCTGAATTGCATGCTACCACTGACATCCCATAATTTTGCTAGAGGCTAGAAGGAAATATTTAAATTGGTTGTAGTGCAAAATTGCACTCTGGACCAGAGAAGAAAATTGGGTGTAGAGCTCAAAATATTTCATGAATAAAAGATATTTTTGCATAAAAGTGATTTAAAAACATCACATGACATCTCCAAATTTTGGTTGAAATTTTAAGTGAATTTATCAAATGGTTATAGTTCAAATATGGCCATATAACCTTGAAAAACCATTTTTCAAGAAAATAAAGATCAAGAAAATTAATTACGTAATTAGTTTTACTAATAAAAGAAGAGTTTTTCTTGAGAGGTTAAACAAGTCCAATAACATACTTGAAAAGTTTTCTCTTTGGGTAAAAACTCCATAATAACAAGGGAGAAAATGGTTCAAAAAACAAAAGGGAGCCCAAAAAATAAAAGTTTTAATTTCCTGGCAAAATTTTAATTTATTAAAACAAGGTAAAAATTTTGGGGTGTCACAGGAAGCCGACCTCTCGGTGCTGGGACCGATGATTAAAGAGGTGAAAAACATGCTGGCGACAAGAGAAAGATGGAAGGTGACTTGGGCAAGGAGGATGGTGAATGGCGCTGCCCACGGGCTAGCTAAGGAGGGGGTAACAAATAATCTTAGCAAACTTTGGGCGCATGCACCACCAGACTGTATTCTTCATATTATCTCGGCAAAAATTCCTGCTTTTCATGACTAAATAAAGACGTGGTTGATTTCAAAAAAAAAGAATTTTCCTTTTGAGGACGCTCATCTCTACTCCCAATGGAGCACTTGTTAGCCTGGTACGGTTTATTTTCATCCGGGGTTTTTTCGCCCCACCTCCCACCACGCCCTCCCACTGGTTTCTTAACCATTAGTTTATTTTTTCTTCACTCTTATCTTTCAAAAAATCAACATCTTCCTAATGTACAAAAGATGACGAATCTAACTTTCCTAACTTATCTGAATCAATTGATCTATCTCATTAATGGAATTTTCTTTAGAAAAAAAATAGATTTTCAGAAAACAAATAACAGGTTTTAAGAAATCTCTATTTCTAAACTGGAAGTCTGCAGTTGTGATGGTCATGGTACGTCGTTTGGTTCTTTCGTCTTCGCTTCTTCATTCGGTCGGCTCCACCTTTTTCGTGTGTTTCCTTTTCTCCTGATCCAGGATGGCCCACACATGCATGGTTCGGCTCAGGTGCTGGGGTCACCGCACCTATTATGGTGAAGGCCCAATCAATGATTGCCACATATGCTTGTAGGCCGAGGCTATTTATTATTAATTCTTTTAATCATTCTCTAATCCCGTTCATTTCGGACTCCCCATTCTCTCTTGAATTTCACAATGAACTCCACCGGATTCACACAGCACACAACAGCATATGCTCGTTCGTCAGCTTCCTTAACATCTCATCACCCCAACCTTTGAGACTAAAATGTGTTGTATTTTTTATGTGATATAAACGGTCAATGTGTTAAGCCGGAAGATGAGCGCTAAAGTGCGTGGATATTCATATTGACGGCTTACAAGGGGGCTAATGGTACCTACCGGGTTAAGGATTCTGCTGTTAAGCCGGCCAGAGTTTAAAAGTCTAGGGTATTGTGCAGAACCAAATTATGAAGATGAATAAGCAAGCATGGTTAAACCGGAGAATATTGCCAGGTTATGAGGGCTATGAAGCATATGATAGCGTCTTAAACAGGGCCTAATGTTATATGGTGGATCACGGTTTACGGTATGAGCCTCCATAGCAGTTATGGTACTTCAAATCTATCGGTGAAAATTTTGCTAAGTGATGGACAAACAGATTTCACAGACTGGAGCTATAATTTTGGATCTGGAGTAGATCAAAAAAGCAGTAAAAAATTTAACCTAAGGTGGAGGCAACGGAAAAGTTTGTCTACTCTAATGAGATCTTCTATGGAGAAGAGGTGTTCTGATGTTAAAAACGAGTGCTAAACTGCTACCGTATAAGTTTCATACCATGTTCAGATCAAAAGCTACTCGAGCTAAAGGAGAAACCGAAGAACTGTGAAGAACACTGATGAACAAGGCTAACCCTAATACAGATTTGAGGTTTAATAAGATGAATACTTACGGTTGCAGATGGACTGCGGTGGAGCACCTGCGTTCCCTGGACCCGTCAGGTTGATGCAGCGGCCTAAGTTGGTGCACCGGACGGAGGACGGCGGCGGCGAAGCTCGAGGCTGTAGAGGAGTCGCGAGAGGAAGACGAAGACGAGGAGGCAAGGGGGTAAAGTGAAAAGGACCCCGGCCCTATTTATAAGAGGATGGACACAGGGCATGCGCGGGAATCGAGGAGACCAAAATCATCATGTGGCTATATGGACGCCTTGATTTTCGGGATGATCATTAAGATAAGGATCAGTTAAAGATGTTCTAAGCCTCGTGCGAACATAATGCGAAATGACATCATGGCGTGTTAAGGAGGTTCTGTGAGCTGACGTCATGGCGGGTTACAGCAAATTTGTTAAAAGGATGATGCAAGATTTTGACAAGTCAGGTGATGAAGATTGATGTGAACAAGGTCAAATCAACCTGGGGCCTAATGTTGGGGATGTAACTACTGGGTATGAACTGCCTAGGAGGGGTCGGGTCGACCACTGGCGACTTATCAATGGAGATGGCGGGTCATAGCAAGCCTGTTGACGGCCCAAGACCCAGAGGCGACTTGAGGCCCAAGGGGATGAACCGCCACATGTATAACTTGTATTGTAAGGCAAGCTTAGTTAGGCATCGAGCCGGACACGTTGTGTATGAGCCGGCCCAGACTCTGTAAGCCATCGGGCATCAACCTGTGTATATAAAGGGGTGACCCGGCGGTGGGTTAACCCAAGTAACAAACAATTGAGAGCTAGGTCAAGCGTATTTGCTCCCTGGTAATCGAGACCCTAGCAATACAACACAAAGCAGGAGTAGGCTTTTACCTCGTTGAGAGGGGCCGAACGTGGGTAAACTCTCTGTGTCCTTTGTCCCATTTGACCCTTTCAAGCTAACCTAGTTGTGATGGTTCCACGACTAAATCCTTCCTCTAGGACATCTGACGTGTTAAATCCATGACAAGACTCTAGAGCATTGCTTCCTAAGTAAGACATTCATGCCGGAAGTTGAAGATGGAGATAAATGCATCAACAGCGTACAAACTTTAAGCTAGCTAGAAAGAAATGGATTCAGAAGAGATGCGGTTGAGGAAAAGTGGTTGGAGTGTGCTCATGTTCCTCTGTTAGCAATGGACACGAAGAAACATGAGTGGGCCACCAAGCCACATTATTCGATTTCTCAGCGAATAAGACAATGGGAATCTGGCAATTTGGAGTGACTTCTTGACAAAATCGAGGTTCGTCCAGTGGAAAGCTATCTCGAGAAGGGATCATTCTAGGGTGTGGAGGAACCCATGCAATTGGAGACTGAATCTCGCTAGCAAAATGAGAGTGGAGACCACCTTGCTCAAGAAGAACCAGACCGAAAACAATTTCCAGAGGAGGAGTTTACAGATGTCAAGAAAGAATGGGTGCAGCCAAAGGTGGCAGAATAATTCAGCAAGGACCTTTAACCTGAAAAAAGCGCCTCTGGTGTCGGGACCCCGATCCCAAATCACATTGATCCAGCCGGTAACACCTCATATCACTTTGCGGCCTCACGCACGGTATTCCCACGGGTGTCGCCTTACCCTGGCCCGGAACCGTTTGCGCCTTTTGGCTCACGTATATGATTGTGTCGCTAGCATCCATATGACAGAGAACCCGGGCCGACATGGCTAGTCGTGAACCCAAAGTGGCACTAACCTATGGGGACAGGCATACATGATTCACATCGAGCATGTCGGTCAGCAGCGTGTGAATCCGGGATGTAGCACTGGGCTAATAGGACTCCGAATGTCACCGCGTGACATTACCCCGAAGGGACAGACACAGGAACGAAGTGAAAACATGTCGGCCAGTCAAGTGTCCTGAGCAGTAGTGCTGGGCTAGCAGGACTCCGGTGAACCGGGCTGTAGCGGACTACTATGGATCAAGGAAGCACTAGACTACATTTCCCCATAAAAGAGGCTACCAAGGATAGACAACTAGGTTGTCAGATCCCACACATAGAAATACACGTTACACGTACGCATAACATGCAAGTATGTGATGTACAACATGTCATCACAACATAACGCAAACTCATATAGATAAAGGCCCAGAAGAACCACATATCATAAATACAAACAGGGGTCCCATGACCCATCATTCAGAGCATACAAGCAATGGAAGCATTACATGTCTGAGTACAGACAACTACAAAAGAAAAAGGCTGAGAAGCCTGACTATCTACAAGACCCTCCCAAGGGTACAAGATCGTAGTTTAGGTAATAAGCTACTCGTCGAAGTCCAAGCAGAACTACCAGTAAGAACAAAGTCTCCGCTGCAAAAACATAAATAAAGCAACGTGAGTACAAAGGTACTCAGCAAGACTTACATCAGATCCTATCATACATGCATTTGTATCAAGAAGGTAATGTGGGGTTTAGTTGCAGCAAGCCAGCTTTGACTCAGTGGCTATCTTGTTCTACGACTACAAGAAACTTCTTTGAGGTGAGGCAGCGCACCGATTCCACTAAACACCACATCAAATACACTACTATGGATTCATCCTCGTCTCCTTACGAGAAGGCCGTCCACAGCACTCACACTTGTCTTGAGCATTTTAGAGTATCCACTTTAAGTTGTCTATGTACCACGTAAGCATCCAAGAAGTCCATAACCGAGGACACGGCTATTTGAATAGATCATGATAACCCTGCAGGTGTGTACTTCCTCACACACGCTCTCACCACTTATCACCATGTACACGTCATGTATCTCGGCAACCTTCAAGCGTAAGCCTGGCGAGGGTGTCGGCCATGACCTGACTAACCACACAAGACTCTAGTCCAGGTTTATCGCCTATTCAGGTTCCATCCGCAAGGAGATCCGGCCGGGGTGTCGCTCACGGCCCCAAACGATGTGAGCAGGGTTCCCAAGCCCACCATCCGGGTGCCACTTGGTACACCGTGCCACTGTGCCTAGTCTGTCCCAAGCCCACCTGGCTGGGTGCCACTTGGTAGACTAGTAACACTACCTACAAACACCAGAAACTAATTGCAACTCCTGGACAGAGATAAAGTTGGCTAATAAGTCGAGAGAGCTTGGAGCGCCCGGAGCCCAATGTGTGGTAGTAACTAGTCATTGGACAACCTACACCAAACTCAGTTCTTAAGGACGGTTCCAGTGAGACAACCCACCATGTACTCCTACATGGCCTCTCACCGCTACCTTTACCAAATCGTGTTCACACGCTTAACTCTCAGCACCAGAACATATCGTACCACTCCAATTCATTCCCGATTAATCATACCTGACACAACTCTAAGCAATAGCAGGCACGGCATGGCAAGAACACAACATGGCTCAATCAACTCCTACACATGCTAGTGGGTTTTAACTATTTACTGTGGCAATGACAGGTCATGCAGAGGAATGGGTTCAACTACCGCAGCATAAAGTAGCAGTTGAATCGTTGTTGTCCTAATGCAATAAATGAGAGCAGGAGCGAGAGAGTAGGATTGTATCGGAATGAACAAGGGGGTTTGCTTGCCTGGTAGATCAACAGGGGGTGCACTGCTCCTCAGACAGGTACTCCGAACACTCTCCGGAGCAGGACCTATCGAGAGGAACGGTGTCGGCAATCAATACACAAGCATATGCAACAATATGATGCATGAATATGGCATGAAGATGTGATGTTGTTTGAGCTAATGCATCTAGCATTTATTTGGTAGAGGTCCATTTGAACCAAGGGTTCAAATACAACTCCACAATTAAGCTCTTAATATAAGCCATTTTAGTGTTTCACTTATACAGCATGTATAGGTTGGTTTGTCATGCATGAAAATGGTACAGATGGATAGCTTGAATTTTTTTGATAATTTTTCATATATAAAGTATTTCAATCTGAGCTACGGTTGAATTTATATGAATTTTTGAAGTTTTGAACATTTTCTGGAATTTCCTGATTTATTTTAATACCAGAAAAGAAATAACTGCGTCAGCACTGCGTCATGCTTGCGTCAGCAAGTCAACAGCGCTGACCAAGTCAAACCTGGCGCGTGGGGTCCACACGTCAGTGACTCAGTTAGTTAACAGGGGGTTTATTTAGTCTAATTAGGATTAGTGGGCGCCGGGCCCACTAGTCAGTGACTAACTAGGTAACTAACCTAGGTTAATTAGTGTTAATCTAATACTAACTAAAATTGTCAGGGGGTGGCCCACGCGTCAGTGACCCAAGGGGGAGGGTCAAACCCCGGTCAATGGGTCAAACCCGCCGGCGACTCGACGCCGGCGAGGCCTGAGACGATGGCGCGGCTCGGAAAACGCCCACAGGGCACGGTTTTACTCATGGTTTGCTGCTACGGGGTGCGGGGAGAGGTTTGGACTCGCCGGGGCGACCATTTGGTCACCGGAGCTGCGTCGGCGATGACCTCAGGCGGCAATGGTCACGGTCATCGGTGAGGCAGCGGCTACGGCGCGCAAGCGAGCAAACGGAGAGGGGGAGGAGAAGCAGCAGCTCATAGTGGTCTCGGTGGCTTGACGGCGAGCTCGGGGATGCACTGAAGACGGCGGGGCGGCGATGGGGATCCACGGCGGCCGGAGATGAAGACGGCGGCGATGGAGGCGCTCCAGGGCCTCCCGAGGCGCGTGGCTCGACGGAGAGCTTCAGGGCGAGGTGGTGGAGCTCGCAGACACGGAGAGAGGGCGAGGGGGAGGCGATGGTTGCGGCAACGGTGGCCCGTGGCGACGGCAACGGCGGTGTTCAGGGGGGGTGCGTGACGTCGTCGGGTGCCTCCAGCGGCGAGCGGGGAAGCAGGAGGTGGCCGGCGTGTGCTCGCGCGTGGCGGCCATGCGCGCGCGTCCTCCTGGCGGGAGGTGGAGGACGACTGGCATCGCCAGTCGGCTGGGCCGGCTAGAGGAGTTGGGCCGCCAGCTGGGCTGCCAGGCAGGTAAGGCCAGGTGGGCTTTTCTCTATTTTTGTTTTCTTTTCTATTTTCTAACATTTGTTTCTAATTTAATAAAATACTAGATCATTTTATTTTCTTCTGACAATTTTTGCAGGGGCCTAAGGGATTATTCCAAAGCCTCTCACCAAAATTCAGAATTATTGGACAATATTATATATATATAAATATTTATCCAATGCAAATAATTACTGGATTAATTCCAAATGCTCAAAATAAATACTTATGAGCTCCTAAAAATATTGGTTTGATTTTTACCTCTAACCAATATTTTCAGAGAGTAACATGAATATTTTCTTGGACCCTTTTGGAGCAACTTTTATCTGGGTCATTTCCAGAATGATTTCTGAGGGTTTCCCAAATCCTCATTTCAAATTTAAATGGAATTTAAACATGATGTAAACATGAAGGCTAGCCTAGGTCATACCAGAACTAGGGATGTGACAACTCGCCCCCACTTGAAAAAATCTCGTCCTTGAGATTCACGGGTCGACGGAAAGAAGGTGGGGTACTCCAATCGAAGACGATCTTCTCGCTCCCAAGTAGCTTCTCTCTGAGAATGATGAGACCACTGAACCTTGAGAAACTTGATGTTCTGACGTCGGGTGACACGCTCTTCTTGATCAAGAATGCGAACAGGGTACTCTCGATATGTGAGGTTATCTTGGAGATCAAGCATTTCGTGGTCCACTCCGCGGATGGGATCCGAGAAGCAACGCCTGAGTTGAGAGACGTGGAAAACATCATGAAATCGAGAAAGATGTGGGGGTAGTTCCAACTGGTAGGCAACCTCTCCTCGTTTAGCGAGAAGGCGAAAAGGACCAATGTAACGAGGAGCCAACTTGCCCTTGATATCGAAACGATGGGTACCCTTCAAGGGAGTAACCCTAAGGTAAGCCTTGTCGCCAATTTCATAAGCCACTTCCTTATGACGACGTTCGTACTGGCTCTTTTGAAGAGATTGGGCTGTTTTGAAATTCTCACGAATGACTCGAACTTGCTCTTCTGCCTCCTGGATCATATCCGGTCCAAAGAATTGTCTTTCACCGGTTTCTGACCAGTTCAAAGGTGTTCGACATCTTCATCCATACAGAACCTCAAAAGGAGCTTTCTTGAGGCTGGATTGGTAGCTATTGTTATAAGCAAACTCGGCGAAGGGAAGACACTTCTCCCAATCCATACCGAATGAAATAACACAAGCTCTAAGCATGTCTTCGACAATTTGGTTGACCCTTTCCACCTGACCACTTGATTGAGGGTGGAAAGCGGTACTGAAGGAAAGATGGGTGCCCATGGCAGTTTGGAAACTCTCCCAGAAATGAGAAGTGAAAAGACTACCACGGTCTGAATTGATCTCTAGTGGAACACCATGAAGTGACACTATTCGAGAAATATATAAGTCAGCGAGCTGACTAGCAGTGATACTCTCTCGAACAGGTAGGAAGTGAGCCACTTTGGAAAGACGATCAATGACTACGAAGATAGCATTATTCCCTCTCTTGGTCCTGGGAAAGCCGATGATGAAGTCCATACCAACTTTATCCCATTTCCATTCAGGAATAGCTAAAGGCTGAAGGGTGCCAGCAGGTCTTTGATGCTCTGTCTTAATGCGATGACAAACGTCGCAGTTAGCGATAAACTGAGCAATTTCTCTCTTCATCCTAGTCCACCAGAACCTCTCGCGTAGGTCCTGATACATCTTAGTACTACCGGTATGAATCATGAGAGGAGATTCATGCGCCTCCTTAAGAATCAGTTGTCGCAGATGTTGACTCTTGGGAACCACCAAGCGATTCTCAAAGAAAACAACACCACGATCATCTCTAGAGAAACTGCCACCAACCCCCTTGTCAATGTTTCTCTTGATCCGGGAAATTCCCGTATCCTGCTTCTGGGCAGAGATGATCTGATCTACAAGAGTAGGTATCGCCACCAAGGTAGAAAGGAATCTGTGAGGAGCAATGTGAAGATTAAGCTTACAGAATTCCTCACGGAGAAGTGGTTGGCCCTGCTGCAACATGAGATTGTTGCAATAGGACTTACGACTTAGCGCATCAGCCATGACATTCCCCTTGCCTGGGGTGTAGGTAATCCCTAAGTCGTAATCTGAGATCAACTCCAACCAACGTCTTTGCCTCAGGTTCAAATCTGGTTGGGTGAAGATATACTTGAGACTCTGGTGATCGGTGTAAATCTCGCAACATTTACCAAGAAGGTAATGTCGCCATGTCTTAAGTGCATATACTACGGCTGCAAGCTCTAGATCATGTGTAGGATAATTATCCTCATGTGGATGCAACTGTCGAGATGCATAAGCAATCACATGGCGATCCTGCATAAGAATGCAACCTAGTCCCTGTCGTGAGGCGTCGCAGTAGATAACAAAGTCTTTAGTGAAATCCAGTGGCACGAGTATGGGAGCAGAAGTCAGGCATCTTTTCAGTTCCTGAAAACTGTACTCACACTGTGGGGACCACTCAAACTTTTTATCTTCCTTGAGAAGTTCCGTGATAGGTTTGGCCACTTTGGAGAAGTTTTCAATGAAGCGGCGATAATAACTGGCTAGACCAAGGAAACTCCTAACTTGTTTAACTGTTTCAGGTAGAGTCCAATCAAGGACGGCCTGAACTCTCTCGTGATTGACGACAATGCCCTTACCAGAGATCACGTGGCCTAGGTAGGTCACTTCTGGCAACCAAAATTCACATTTGGAGAACTTGGCATATAGGCGGTGCTCTCTGAGTTTTTCTAACACAAATCGAAGATGTTCGGCATGCTCTTCATCGTTCTTCGAGTAAATAAGAATATCATCGAGGTAAACCACGACAAACTTATCTAAGTACTCCATGAAGATCAAGTTCATGAAGCGGGAGCATTGGTTAGACCAAAGGACATGACGGTGTATTCGTACTAGCCATAACGAGTGACGAAAGCCGTCTTAGGTATGTCCCCATTTCTAATCTTGATTTCATGGTAGCCTAACCTCAAATCCATCTTGGAAAAGACTGAGGATCTAGCGAGCTGATCATACAGGTCATTGATCCTGGGGAGTGGATACTTGTTCTTTATCGTGACCAAATTAACGGGACGATAATCTACAACCATCCGGTCCGTACCATCCTTCTTCTTGACGAAGAGGACAGGGCAAGCCCAGGGAGAAGAACTAGGACGGATGAAACCCTTTTGCATGGACTCATCCAGTTGTTTCTTAAGCTCAGCTAGCTCTAAGGGTGCCATCTTGTAAGGTCTCCTAGAAATTGGGGCGGTTCCTGGGATAAGATCTGTGACAAAATCTACATCTCTGTCAGGTGGAATGCCTGGCAGTTCCTCTGGAAAGACATCCGGAAAGTCACAGACTATCGGGATATCCTCAAGGTCTGGAAGATGGCTGGCATTAAGAGAATAGAGTTGGCGCTTTGCAACTCTAGTGGAGACGGTGACTATCTTGCCAGATGGATGTGTGAGCTGAACAGACCTGGTGTAACAATCAATCTTGGTATAATGAGCTTTCATCCAGTCTATACCCAAGATGATGTTAATATCTGTAGACTTGAGGGCTATAAGTGATGCAAGGAATACAAGTCTGTCGACAAGGATTTCATTACCATGGCTTACACTAGAAGTTTGCCATTTGGATCCAGGAGTTTGAATTACTAGTGGAGAGGGCATATCACAAAAGGATATGTTTGTGCAAGCTGGCATAACTTTCGGAAATGAAGGAATGAGATGCTCCGGTATCGAATAGAACTGAAGCTGGATGACAATTGACAAGGAGTGTACCAAGAACGACATCCGGATCATCATGAGCGTCTTTAGCTGAGACGTGATGCCCACATCCACGTTCAGTGGGAGCTGACTTGACACTAATCATCTTGCCTGGTGGCTTATCACGGCCAACAGACTTCTCAGGCTGGGGTGGAGCATAATTGGTTTGAGAGCAATCACGTGCATAGTGTCCTGGCTCTCCGCATGTGAAACAAGTCCCTGAAGTAGGATGTGGACCCGCTTTGCCAAGCGGTCTACCAATAGGCCTGAGTAGAGTATGTAACTGAACTGGGTGAGGCGCCACATAAGATGGCCTCGGTGAATATCTGGGTGGAAGAGCAGAGTTCGGAACCCAAATCCGGCGCATTTGCAAACTAGACCCGGAGAAAGAAACCAAATCACGGGTGTGCTTACGAGACTCCTCGTAAGTGAGCTGAGTTGTCTCCGCATTAATGGCCTTGTTCACAAGAGCCTGGAATGTATTGCAATGGTGCAAGTGGAGATCATGACGCAACTTGGGGTTGAGACCATTCCGAAACCTAGCCTGCTTCTTGGCGTCTGTGGACACTTCTTCTGAAGCATAGCGAGCGAGGTTCTCAAATTCTCTACTGTAAGCATCAATAGCCATCTTATCCTGGGTGAAACTACAAAACTCTCTCTCTCTTGCGATCAATGAGGGCTTGAGGAATGTGATGTTCACGAAAGGCTTCAGTAAAATCTCTCCAGGTAGGTATTTGGCCAGCTGGAAGCATAGACTCGTAGTTCTGCCACCAAAGACTAGCAGGACCTTCCAGGTGATATGTAGCATAGGTGACCTTGTCACCTTCAGCTATGTTTGCGGAACGCAGCTTGTGTGTGATACTACGGAGCCAGTCATCTGCATCGAGTGGCTCAATGGAATGATGGAAGGTAGGTGGTTTTAGATGAATGAAATCATAGATGGTCGCTGACTCTTTGCATTGATGTGCGGTGTTCTCCTCAATATGTGCTAGCAAGCGGTTAGTCTCACGCTTGTTCATCTCAACCTCTAACATGAACTCTGCCAACGAAGACTGGTCAGGAGGATCCTCATCCCTACCATCTCTATGGTTCCGGCTACGAGCAACAGAACTTCGGTTAACCGGCAACATCCTGAAGAACAAAACCAAGGAAAACAAGGATGGATTCAGCATCAACTATAGGATGCGGAAGGTAGCACAAGAATTTAGTATCTCTTGAACTCCTAGGACAAATCCGGCAGCATAACGGCAGTAAAATGCTCAAAATGAGACATTCTGCAAAAGACGGGGTAGCACCAAACTTAACATCATCACCCAAGGTTCTGAGATATTACTAAACAGGCTACACCGGAGGTACTCGAACTGGGATATGACTCTGATCAACCAATCCTAAGAGACTATGGAGTAGTAACACGTGATCCTGATAGATAGAAGAGGAAGCCTAGTTCTTTAACCCCGTAGGGAAGATAGGATGACTCAGATCAGAAGGGCATGAGGTATAAGGAGTAAAAAGAGCCTTACGTTCCCTTCCACAATCAACTCCCTTATATAACTAAAAAATTTCTAGACTCAACTTCGACCAGGTTGGCTTGGAAATCCTACAGGCAGTCAGGCTCTAATACCAAAGGTGTCGGGACCCCGATCCCAAATCACATTGATCTAGCCGGTAACACCTCATATCACTTTGCGGCCTCACGCACGGTATTCCCACGGGTGTCGCCTTACCCTGGCCCGGGACCGTTTGCGCCTTTTGGCTCACGTATATGATTGTGTCGCTAGCATCCATATGATAAAGAACCCAGGCCAACATGGCTAGTTGTGAACCCAAAGCGGCACTAACCTATGGGGACAGGCATACATGATTCACATTGAGCATGTTGGTCAGCAGCGTGTGAATCCGGGCTATAGCACTGGGCTAACAGGACTCCGAATGTCACCGCGTGACATTTCCCCGAAGGGACAGACACAGGAACGAAGTGAAAACATGTCGGCCAGTCAAGTGTCCTGAGCAGTGGTGCTGGGCTAGCAGGACTCCGGTGAACCGGGCTGTAGCGGACTACTATGGATCAAGGAAGCACTAGACTACATTTCCCCATAAAAGAGGCTACCAAGGATAGACAACTAGGTTGTCGGATCCCACACATAGAAATACACGTTACACGTACGCATAACATGCAAGTATGTGATGTACAACATGTCATCACAACATAACGCAAACTCATATAGATAAAGGCCCAGAAGAGCCACATATCATAAATACAAACAGGGGTCCCATGACCCATCATTCAGAGCATACAAGCAACGGAAGCATTACATGTCTGAGTACAGACAACTACAAAAGAAAAAGGCTGAGAAGCCTGACTATCTACAAGACCCTCCCAAGGGTACAAGATCGTAGTTTAGGTAATAAGCTACTCGTCGAAGTCCAAGCAGAACTACCGGTAAGAACAAAGTCTCCGCTGCAAAAACATAAATAAAGCAACGTGAGTACAAAGGTACTCAGCAAGACTTACATCAGATCCTATCATACATGCATTTGTATCAAGAAGGTAATGTGGGGTTTAGTTGCAGCAAGCCAGCTTTGACTCAGTGGCTATCTTGTTCTACGACTACAAGAAACTTCTTTGAGGTGAGGCAGCGCACCGATTCCACTAAACACCACATCAAATACACTACTATGGATTCATCCTCGTCTCCTTACGAGAAGGCCGTCCACAGCACTCACACTTGTCTTGAGCATTTTAGAGTATCCACTTTAAGTTGTCTATGTACCACGTAAGCATCCAAGAAGTCCATAACCGAGGACACGGCTATTTGAATAGATCATGATAACCCTGCAGGTGTGTACTTCCTCACACACGCTCTCACCACTTATCACCATGTACACGTCATGTATCTCGGCAACCTTCAAGCGTAAGCCTGGCGAGGGTGTCGGCCATGACCTGACTAACCACACAAGACTCTAGTCCAGGTTTATCGCCTATTCGGGTTCCATCCGCAAGGAGATCCGGCCGGGGTGTCGCTCACGGCCCCAAACGATGTGAGCAGGGTTCCCAAGCCCACCATCCGGGTGCCACTTGGTACACCGTGCCACTGTGCCTAGTCTGTCCCAAGCCCACCTGGCTGGGTGCCACTTGGTAGACTAGTAACACTACCTACAAACACCAGAAACTAATTGCAACTCCTGGACAGAGATAAAGTTGGCTAATAAGTCGAGAGAGCTTGGAGCGCCCGGAGCCCAATGTGTGGTAGTAACTAGTCATTGGACAACCTACACCAAACTCAGTTCTTAAGGACGGTTCCAGTGAGACAACCCACCATGTACTCCTACATGGCCTCTCACCGCTACCTTTACCAAATCGTGTTCACACGCTTAACTCTCAGCACCAGAACATATCGTACCACTCCAATTCATTCCCGATGAATCATACCTGACACAACTCTAAGCAATAGCAGGCACGGCATGGCAAGAACACAACATGGCTCAATCAACTCCTACACATGCTAGTGGGTTTTAACTATTTACTGTGGCAATGACAGGTCATGCAGAGGAATGGGTTCAACTACCGCAGCATAAAGTAGCAGTTGAATCGTTGTTGTCCTAATGCAATAAATGAGAGCAGGAGCGAGAGAGTAGGATTGTATCGGAATGAACAAGGGGGTTTGCTTGCCTGGTAGATCAACAGGGGGTGCACTGCTCCTCAGACAGGTACTCCGAACACTCTCCGGAGCAGGACCTATCGAGAGGAACGGTGTCGGCAATCAATACACAAGCATATGCAACAATATGATGCATGAATATGGCATGAAGATGTGATGTTGTTTGAGCTAATGCATCTAGCATTTATTTGGTAGAAGTCCATTTGAACCAAGGGTTCAAATACAACTCCACAATTAAGCTCTTAATATAAGCCATTTTAGTGTTTCACTTATACAGCATGTATAGGTTGGTTTGTCATGCATGAAAATGGTACAGATGGATAGCTTGAATTTTTTTGATAATTTTTCATATATAAAGTATTTCAATCTGAGCTACGGTTGAATTTATATGAATTTTTGAAGTTTTGAACATTTTCTGGAATTTCCTGATTTATTTTAATACCAGAAAAGAAATAACTGTGTCAGCACTACGTCATGCTTGCGTCAGGCAAGTCAACAGTGCTGACCAAGTCAAACCTGACTTGTGGGGTCCACACGTCAGTGACTCAGTTAGTTAACAAGGGGCTTTATTTAGTCTAATTAGGATTATAGGGTGCCGGGCCCACTGGTCGGTGACTAACTAGGTAACTAACCTAGGTTAATTAGTGTTAATCTAATACTAACTAAAATTGTCAGGGGGGTGGCCCACGCGTCAGTGACCCAAGGGGGAGGGTCAAACCTCAGTCAGTGGGTCAAACCCGCCGGCGACTCGACGCCGGCGAGGCCCGAGACGACGGCGCGGCTCGAAAAACGCCCACAGGGCACGGTTTTACTCGTGGTTTGCTGCTACGGCTAGCTGGCGATGCGGCGCATCTAATGGAGCGAACGGGGGGAGCTGGGGTGGCCTGAGCCGACGGCTGCGAGCTCTTTTGCGGCCGCCGGAGTTCGGCCATCGGTGGTCTTGCTGCTGCGGCGTGCTAGCGGGCGAGCGGATGCACTAGCGAGGCTCTACGGGGTGCGGGGAGAGGTTTGGACTCGCCAGGGCGACAATTTGGTCACCGGAGCTGCGTCGGCGACGAGCTCGGGCGGCGATGGTCACGGTCATCGGCGAGGCAGCGGCTACGGCGCGCAAGCGAGCAAACGAAGAGGGGGAGGAGAAGCAGCAACTCACAGTGGTCTCGGTGGCTTGACGGCGAGCTCGGGGATGCACTGAAGACGGCGGGGCGGCGATGGGGATCCACGGCGGCCGGAGATGAAGACGGCGGCGATGGAGGCGCTCCAGGGCCTCCCGAGGCGCGTGGCTCGACGGAGAGCTTCAGGGCGAGCTGGCGGAGCTCGCAGACACGGAGAGAGGGCGAGGGGGAGGCGATGGCTGCGGCAACGGTGGCCGGTGGCGACGGCAGCGCTCGGCCGTGAGCGAGAAAGCGAGGGAGAGGAGAGGAGAGGGCTAGGGAGAGTGAGCGGTGTTCAGGGGGGGGGGTGCGTGGCGTCGTCGGGTGCCTCCAGCGGCAAGCGGGGAAGCAGGAGGTGGCCGGCGTGTGCTCGCGCGCGGCGGCCACGCGCGCGGGTCCTCCTGGCTGGAGGTGGAGGACGACTGGCATCGCCAGTCGGCTGGGCCGGCTAGAGGAGCTGGGCCGCCAGCTGGGCTGCCAGGCAGGTAAGGCCAGGTGAGTTTTTCTCCATTTTTGTTTTCTTTTCTATTTTGTAATATTTGTTTCTGATTTAATAAAATACTAAATCATTTTATTTTCTTCTGACAATTTTTGCAGGGGCCTAAGGGATTATTCCAAAGCCTCTCATCAAAATTCAGAATTATTGGACAATATTTTATATATATATATATATATAAATATTTATACAACGCAAATAATTACTGGATTAATTCCAAGTGCCCAAAATAAATACTTATGAGCTCCTAAAAATATTGGTTTGATTTTTACCTCTGACCAATATTTTCAGAGAGTAACATCAACATTTTCTTGTACCCTTTTGGAGCAATTTTTATCTGGGTCATTTCCATAATGATTTCTGAAGATTTTCCAAATCCCCATTTCAAATTTAAATGGAATTTAAACATGATGCAAACATGAAGGCTAGCCTAGGTCATACCAGAACTAGGGATGTGACATCTGGTCACAACCACCAAACTGACCTTGCATTGGTGTTAATTTCGTCAATCTCTTGCACACAAGCAACTAGCTAGAATACGACAGTATAAACTCGCAATGTAATGCCAATGGACCATTTAATTTCGCCAGTCTCCTGCACACAAGCACCGTGGTGCTGTAGTTCAATGATTTTCCGTGCAGGGTCTGCATAGGCCACGATGGGGAGGTCGGCCACGTAAGTGGTGAATAAGTCCCATTCCTGCACCCTCGATCAAAATGGTCCATTGGCACCGTTCCTGCCACAACGGTGAGAGAGGAGGGATAAGTGGAGAAGAGAGAGAAGGGGGGAAATGGAGTGGGGGGAGAATTAAAAGAAGAAATTGAAGTGAAGAGGAGGAATAATCGCAGGGTGGTAAAAGGGAATGAAGAGCGGAAATAACTGAAGTAGAGGAAGAATAGAAAGGAGATGAGGAAAAAGAAAAGGGCCTAAAATATGTAGAAAGAGCTCGGCTCAATTATTGAGTGTATGTATGGCAGGAGGCACAAGTGGCACACAACTAGCAGAACACTTACTATTGGCGTGTAGACGATACCACAAACTATTAATAAGGTCTAACCCCTCCCCATCCCCCCATTCACCTAGCTCCCCTGTGTCTCCAATCTCTCCTCCACGACACTCCCAGCCAGTCTCATCATCTTGACCTACCTATGGTTTCCAGCCCGGCACGGTCTATCCGTGTGGGTCGGTCTTTCGGCTTGATCCAAATGACGAGGTGAAAGCCAGTTGTGCAGCTACCTGTCACATATCACTACACCGACATAATCTCCAATGATTCATCAGCACTACACCGACATGCAATTGTTCACTATTTTTTAAAATCTAAAATTTATATCGGTGGCGTGGAGTGTTGGACATACACCACTAATAATCTAAGGACTAGTGGCACGTGTCTTTTCCGTGACAATTATGCGATTAAAAATATCAAGCAGATGAATGTAGCTATTTCTAAAAAATCATTTAGTTAAACAAAAAAAAATTAGAAAATGTTCACCACACATTAAAAAAATGTTTTTGTAACATAAAAAGTTGCTCGCACAAATTTTAAAAATATTCAGCATTTTGCAAAATGTTCAAAAAATTGAGTGAAAGGTTCAGGTATTAAAAAATTGTTCATGATGTTTTAATGTTCAGGAAAATAAATTAGTTTTGATTAATACGTTAGAAATGTTCTTATTTTTTGCAAATTATTCATCACATTAAAAAAATTCACACGTTTAAAAAATGATCATGACATTTCTTAAAAGTATTCATCGACTGGAAAAAAATGTCTGAGTTGTTTATAAAAACTGTTCATAACATATACAAAAATAACTGTGCATCGTTTAAAAAATGTTCATAAACACATTATATATGTTCCTATGTTCTACAAAAAGTCAATTCCCGGGATTCATGAAAAATGTTCACGTGAGTTTGGAAAATGTTCAACATGTATTTCGAAAATCTACAATGTGTATCTGAAAATTGATCCGCCTATATATATAAATGTTCAATGTGCATTTGACAAATTTTGACTATGTGTTTAAAAAATGTTCAATGTGTACCTAAAACGAATTCACCATTTTTAAAAAATATGTTAAATGTGTATTTAAAAAGTTAACTCTTAATTGAAGATATTTGAAAATATAAAAAAGATAATTTTAATGAAAAATAAATTTAGAAAATCGAGAAAAAGATAAAACCCATATAGAAAAGCGCAAAAAAGAAAAACCCGAACATTCCAAACACAGATGCTTACTTTTTTTTCTTTTTTTTTTTGAACCGGGCATTACCCCTTTCCATTACTGAAGAACGGAAATACAGACCAGTTCAAGTTGACAGGAGGAGGGAAAGAGGGGTAAAGCGAGTTCAAGCATTACTAGGAAACCCACCACATCTGCTCGCCATCGAAACGGATGCCATGGGGCGAAAACCTGGTAACACTATCACATTAAGTCTATTACAGTCATAGCTAGCCAAAGAATGGCCAAACAGAACAGACACGGTCACAGCTCCGTTCAACTAACTGAAGAAGAAGCTGCCAAATGGCTCTCACACCTCTCTCCCACCTCTCCTCTCTCTCCCACCTGCTTAACACCTACAATGGCGATTTATAGCTCCATCATCCAGGGAAAGCTTGCTGCATTGGGATTTTGCCCCGGGCCTTGCCCTTGCAGACCAGGTGAGAAGGAAATTTGGGTCCACTGTTCATTTCTCTCCTTCCCGAGACGCCAAAGATTTCTTTTTGGTCGTTTCCTTCTCCTCGGCCTCCTTTCCTCTTGATGTTGAAACAGTGGGGATTGCCTTGCAATGCTGTCTTGGAGGGATTTCTTCTGGCTTTAGGGTGTCTCAGATTAATGCCCGGTCCTGTCGCTTCTCTATGGCTAATAACAAAGTGGGACATTTTGTCTATGGTCTCAAAGGCCGTATTTGGCCTGACTTTGTTTGCCATTTCCATCTGTTCAATGGACGTTTTGCTAAAGCTCATTCTATTGATCGTCATTGGCATGCTGATACTGAGCTGGTTGAAAAATCGTGGACCGGAAACCCATTGCTCTAAAATCCTCTCTGGAATTTCTTACTCGGAAAGGAGACTTGGATCATTCTTCTGTGAAAGTTCTTAGCAACTTTGGGCTTATTAAGATGGATAAATGGAATTTTTCAAACAAAAATGCCCATGAAGCTTCATCATCATTGGTTCAGGATGAACACATTCAGTTTGGCTCTCTTGCCCCGGCTCAAAATTCGGGCATAATTTTGGCTACGGGCACTAATCGCAATGCATTAATGCACCATTACTTGGCCCAGGCGCAATATGAGGACAATCAAGTCATTGAATTCCTAACCCTTGGTGAATTTAATTGTTCGCTGAATTTTCCCTACGCTCCGCTCCCTCTCTGTTTTTTGAAATCGGCCTTAAAATATGCCCTACTCATGAGGTTTGGCCACCCCGGCTAAAGGCACGACATAAAGTGGATTTAGCGCATGCCCATTATTCTCAACAAGATATTGAAAATCTTGCCACTAATTGGGCGGCATTATGTTCCAAATGTCTGCAGTGGGGGCACACCCGGATCAATTGTGAAGCAAGGATTATTTGCATTAACTGCTCCGGACCGGATCATAAAGCATTTAATTGCCCCAAGCGTGCCATGGCCCCTCAATTTACTAGGCAAGTTCCATCAATTGGCAACAACTTGATCAATCACTCCGGATCTTCTGGAACACCCATTTCTGTTGACAAACCTGCTCGGTCATCCAAGCCGTCCATCCGATGTGCTACATGTGGCTTCTATGGCCACGTGGTCCGAGCCTGCAGGAGGCTCAAATTCCAAAAGAGGTGGAGGTGCATAGTCAAAAACACACAGCCGCCTCGACCCCCCCCCCCTCACGCTATGCCTTCCACCTCGAAAACCCAAAAGCCCTCGCTCTACTCCGTCCCATCACCATTGATGCCACTCCGCCTCTCTGCTCCATCGACCATGGCCAACTACCCACTGAATCCGGTCCCATTCCTCCCGCTGGGGTCCGCCGTCGAGCCCGGCCCGGCAGATCGTGTGGTTCGCAGCGGCATGGTGGTTGGACCCATCGCTCCTCTCAACCATGACTTCTTGGTGATTGCTGAATCCAGCCAATACGTGCCTCTGCATCGCCAGACCATCATCCGCAATCAGATCGTGGCAGTGCTTCATGAACTGCAGCTCTTCACCATTGAGGTCAGTGCCCATCCCTTCAGGATTGCGATCTTTGGGTTCGCGGATTCTTTCCTGAGAGATACTGCAGTAGCCACACCTATTGAGTTAGAGTCTGAAGATTTGCTGATTTCATTTCTACCTCACAATGAGGCGCTCAATCGCCGTACTACTTTGTTTGGTCCGGAAGTCTGGCTGATGTTCTTTGGGTTCCCGTATGATTATCAAACGGATTATTACATTACCAAAGCTCTAGGTGGATATGGGTCCCTGGTTTCTTGGTATAATCCACGGCAAGATCGTAGGTTCATGTTGATCAAGGCGCGTGTTCTTCGTCTCCGTCTAATCCCTAAGAGCTTCATGGTGTGGCAGCTTGGAGGTGCCCGTGACTGTTGGACAGTGCAGGTCACCATCCTACGCAGCAATGACTGGAACGGCTTACTGCCCGAGGTGCCGCCTGTGGGGGAAGAACCTCCTCCTCCTGACGGTAACCCTCACCCTCAGTTTTGCCCGGAGCTCACGGCTGAGCAGCTATACCAGCAACAAGTCCATAATTGGCTGGTTCAGAATGGAGCGCCTCAAGCTGAAAACAATGACACTAATGATCAAAGGCAGAATGAGCAAGCCAATGGAGGTTGGGGCCAATGGCCGGATCCTCAACCTGTGTAGTTGCCCCCCATGCCCCCTCACTTGATGAATTATCAGGCGTGGCTTTTTGCTCAAGGACTGACAGTCCAGCATGGATTAGTGCCGGTGGACAACATCACTGACAACCCTTTTCAAACCTGGAATGATTATATTATTGCCTCTGACATCTCTAGTTCTTCTCAGCCTGATCTTGGGATTCTGCCCTCCATGGAGGCTGCTCTCTCTGATGCCATTGTGGTGCCTGATTCTCTGACAGTGACAGTGGATGTTCATGCTCGTGGGCTGCGGTTCAGTCTGTCTACACAGGGAGATGAACTTTTAGCCATTCTTCTGAATGAGCCCATTCCAAGGCAGTAGCTTAACAGTTTCATCTTCACTGCCATGCGCCCGATCATCACAAATATTGGCCCCTGGAGAGAAGGTTATGGTCTGAGGAACAATAGTGCTGCTGTAGTGGTCAGAGTTTCTTTGGATGATGCAGGGCTTCACTTCTCTCAGTTACGGTCTGGAAATCGGGCCATGCTTAACACCTCCTCGGTGGTCATTGAAGAGATTACTGAAGAAAATGTGGGGCAGAACAATGTTGCAGTGCAGGCACTTTCTGAACCTACTGTTGGGCCTAGCACCATTCTGTCTGAACCGATCACTTAACCATTATCGGCTTCTGTTCTATCTGAATCTGCGGTTGGAACTGGCACTTCTATGACTGCCATTGTGGCTCCACCAACTGCCAGTGGGCAGCAAACCAGGCGTGCTAAGGCTACTGCCCCCATCTCTACTGCTGAAGTCAAGCGCAGCTTGCGGTCCAACAAATACGACGGCTTCAAGACACATGCTCGGATGCTCCCAGGGACACGCATGTTGCCTCTTCCAAGGTGTAAGTGCATCTAGTGCCACCCCTAGTTGGTTTTGGAGTATTGACGACAAACCTAGTTGAGGGACTAATGTGTTTGTGAGAATTGCAGGATAACACAGGTAGAAGTCCCTCATTGATTCGGTTTTCCTACCAGAGATGACCCCTAAAAATGTATGAAGACATTGATGTCAAAGGTGGTAAATGAAGATATTCACATTGAAGACTATGACAAAAGAAGACACCGCATGAAGCCTATGGAGTTCGAAGACTTAGATCTTTCGTAGTTCTTTTTCTTATGTGTTGAGTCATAGGAACCACCGTACTGTTAAGTGGGGTCCAAGAGAACCAGTCAGAATGACTGAAGTGATGCTTAAACAAAACCTATGTCTTCGAGTGAAGACTATGAGAGTGAATCTTGTCCAGAGTCGGACAAGTCAGCTTTGCTTGTAGCCCAAGTAAAGTTGCCGTGTGAGTTTGAAATCTGACCGTTGGAACACGTGTCAGTTCCTTAGTGACCCAGGGTCATTTCGGACAAATCAGGTCGGGTTGCCTAGTGGCTATAAATAGCCCACCCCCTACAACCATAAACGGTTGGCTGCTCAGATTCAGAGTACGGCTTTTGTCATTTGAGAGCAACCCACCTCGAAGCCTTTGAAAGAGAATTCCTTGCGAGGATAAAGCCCTAACCACCCAGAGCCAAAGAGAATTAGGCATCACTTAAGTCTTCTTGTCTGTGTGATATGAAGATTTATTACACTTGAGGACTGTGCATCCTCCAGCCGGTTAGGCGTCGCGTTCTGAGCATCCAAGAGACATTGTGGATTGCCGGTGAACGAAGTCTGTGAAGGTTTGGGAGTCTACCTTGAAGACTTACCAGAGTGATTGGGCGAGGTCTGTGTGACCTTAGCTCAAGGGGAATACGGTGAGGACTGGGTGTCCTGAGCTGCGTGTTCAGGACTAGGTGTCCGGGACTGTGTGTCCTAAGGTTTAAATACCTAGCCGCCCTAACCAGATGTACAGTTGTCACAGCAACTGAAACTGGTCCAACAAATCATTGTCTTCAACGAGTCACTGGTTTCATCCTTCCTTTCTCCTTACTTACTGTTACTCCTTGTGAAGTCATTGTATGTTTGCACTATCTTTTGTCTTCACTGAGTGACTGTGTGATCTGTTTGGCTTCTTAATATCTTCCTGCCTGATCCTTACTACCTAGCTGCTATTAGTCATTGTGCTTTCACTTCATTGAATACATGACTATGGTTTACCTAGTGTAGTCTACCTTCCGCTGCATGGTAATAGGTTTATTTCTATCGTTTGTCTTTGAAACTTCAATTGTTTTGAAGACTTTCATAAAAATCGCCTATTCACCCCCCCTCTAGTCGATATAACGCACTTTCACAAGGTTAGGCCTCACCTTATGCCCTCGATTGGTTCGTCCAGCAACGCACCTAGAACTGATGATGCAGTCCCTCCTCCTACCCCAATTTCCACTTTAGTCGAGATTGGTGTCAACAGGTGTGCCATTCCTGAAGCAGAACTTACACCTGATGCACTGCGTGCTACTGCGTCAACGGCTAACCCCTCTGATGATTAGGGGCAGCTGGCCTCTTCTTCCCAGGAGTAACTAGTTCTGCCATGTCACCTCTGCGATGCTGGAACGTACTATCTTGGAACATCAGGGGTCTCAACTCAGAGAAGAAGCAGTTGGCTCTCTCCAATGCCATCTTTTCAAGCGATTGTGCGGTAGTTTGTTTGCAGGAGACTAAAATGCCTGAAGTATCTTTTGCGTTCCTTAAAACTTGTTTCCCTGAACAATTTGATTGCTTTGCTTTTATTCCCTCCCGCGGATCCTCTGGTGGTATCCTTACTGTTTGGAAAAGCACGTTATTTGTGGGCACGGCCGTGTTTTCTGATGTCTTTGCATTAGTGGTCAGTTTCGTCAGCACCCAATCCTCACAGACCTGGTCGCTCGCTAATATTTATGGACCGTGTGCGGGTGACGATCGTTTGGCATTTACGTCTTGGCTATATGACGTCCAGATTCATAATGACCAAGATTGGTTACTCTTAGGTGATTTTAATTACATACGCGCACCTGATAACCGTAATAAACCGGGAGGGAATCTAAATGACATGCTTACTTTTAATGATGTTATACACAAGCAACAACTTATTGAGCTCCTGATCCAAGGTAGATCCTTTACATGGAGTAACATGCAACCTGATCCACTATTGGAACAAATAGATTGGTTCTTCACCTCTTTACACTGGACCCACTCGTATCCCAAAACTCTTGTGAAACCACTTGGCAAGCCAGTTTCAGATCACATACCCTGTGTGGTTACCATTGAAACCAACATCCCTCAGAGTAAGCTTTTTAGATTTGAATCATACTAGATTTTGCATCCGGGGTTTATGGAGGTTGTGCAACAAACTTGGGACAAACCAGTATCCAATAAAAATGCTGCGGCCACTCTTTCTCACAAGTTCAAAGCCCTCCATCATGCTCTCAAGGCTTGGAGTAAGAACATTTCTCGACTTACTATTGCAATCGCTAACTGTAATGAGGTCCTTGCTGATATTGATGAATTGGAAAATAAGCGTAGTCTCACAATTCCAGAAACAAACTTCAGGAAAATCCTTAAAGCTCACCTCCTCAGGTTACTCAAATACTAGAAGCTCTACTAGAAAAAGCATTGCACCATACGTTGGATCAAGTTTGGTGACGAAAACACAAAGTTTTTTCAAGCGATAGCGGCTGAACGATACCGTAAGAACAATATCGCCTCATTTCGAACTGATGATGATCGTGTGATCGATGACCACCCTGGAAAGGAAGCTCTTTTGCACTCCACATACAAGTCCAGACTTGGAACCACTGCACAATGCGATATGAAATTCGATTTGCCTGCTACCTCCAACGAGCCAACAACCTGGAACTTATTACTGAACCATTCATTCCAAAAGAAATTGATGGAGTTGTCAAGGAAATGCCACCTGATCGTGCACCAGGGCCTGATGGGTTTAGTGGCGCGTTTCTCAACGCTTGCTGGCCAATCATCAAACATGACTTCTACTCGCTCTATTCCCAATTCTATGAGGGAAACCTTGACATCACCAGCATCAATGATGGCCACATCACTCTGATCCCCAAGGTAAATGCGCCCACGACCGTTAACGACTACAGACCGATCACTTTGCTTAACTGCTGCCTAAAGTTACTGACGAAACTTCTCGCCAATCGATTGCAACGTATTATTCTCCAACTAGTCCACCGAAACCAATATGGCTTCCTCAAGGGAAGAACCATACAAGATTGCCTTGCTTGGGCTTATCAATACATTTATCAATGCCATGCATCTGGAAGGGAGATCATCCTACTTAAACTTGATTTTGCCAAAGCATTCGACATAGTTGCACATGCTCCCATGATTAACATAATGAGGCATATGGGCTTTAATGAACGATGGATATCCTGGATTAATTGCCTCTTCTCCTCCAGACGATCTTCGGTCCTCTTGAATGGTGTACCCGGCCGACAATTCCCTTGCAGGTGTGGGGTCAGACAGGGCGACCTGCTGTCGCCGTTAATCTTTGTCCTAGCTGCAGAGTTGCTTCAAGCAGCTATTAATGATACTTTCCATCAAGGCAGACTTGATCTTCCGTTTCCATGTATTGGGCAAACTGATTACCCAGTCCTTCAATATGCCGACGACACGCTTATTGTCCTCCCTGCATGCACTCGCCAAGCCACTCTGGTTAAGCAGATTTTGACTGATTATGCCTCCTCGATTGGCCTCAAGATCAACTTTCACAAATCCACGTTGATCCCGATTAATTTGGATGCAGCTGCTACAGCCAATCTTGCTGGCATCTTTGGGTGTGCTGTTGGGACGATGCCATTTACTTATCTTGGCCTCCCAATGGGCACCACTCGACCTATGCTCCAAGAGTTTATGCCCCTAGTCTGCAGATTAGAGCGACAACTGACACCTACTATTGCATTGATGTCGTACGGTGGCAAGCTATCTTGGTTGAATGCCTCGGTCACGTCACTCATGGTGTTTGCCATGTGTACTCTCAAATTTCCTCCGAAGCTCATCGAGATCCTTGACAAAATCCGACGCATATGCCTCTGGACTAAGAAAACAGAACAAGGTGATAAGTGTAACTCACTGGCTGCCTGGGATCTAGTCTGTCGGCCAAAGAAGATTGGGGGTTTAGGAGTGATCAATCTGAGAGTTCATAATGAGGCTCTGCTTCTAAAATTTCTACACAAGTTCTACAACAAGCTCGATGTGCCCTAGGTCAGCCTAATCTGGGACAACCACTATGATGGCAAAATTCCTCATGATGTTGCCCCTGTTGGGTCGTTCTGGTGGAAGGACATTCTCAAACTGACTCACGTCTATCGTGGCGTTTCTAGCGTTCAAATAGTACATGGCGTGTCGGCACTCTTTTGGAAAGATCTCTGGCAGGAAGAAGTGCTGCAAACCTCGCATCCTCGTGCTTTCTCTTTTGCCATGCATGAGGATATTTCCGTGGCTGAGATGATGAACTCCATGGACATGCGTACAACCTTTCACCTTCCTCTATCGCCCCTGGCTCTTAATGAGATCCAGGACATCCAACGACAAACAACGTGGACCTCTCCATCGACATCTATGCATGATGTTTGGCACTACTCTTGGGAGGCTACGCTTTACAAACCAAAGGACTACTACAACAATTACTTCAGGGATGGAGATTCCCACCAAGCATTTCACCAACTTTGGAAGTCAAGATGCACTATGAAAATCAAAGTTTTCGGTTGGCTCATGTTCCATGATCGACTCAACACTCGCAATATATTGAAGAGGAGGCATTACAACATTGGCAACAACTTCAATTGCGGTCTATGCAACCACCATGTTGAGGAGACAGTAGATCACATGATCTTCTCTTGCCCTTTTAGTCAAAGCTGCTGGGCGGGACTCAACATTTCTTGGCCAACTTTCTCCTGCCGCCTTGACCTTCTACAACACACAAAAGGAAGCTGGCCGAACCCATTCTTCTATGAAACTTTCCTAACCGCAGCATGGAGCATTTGGAAAGAGAGGAACAATCAACACTTCAGAGGCCTGGCCCCCAGTGTTGGATCCTGGCTCACACGGTTCAAAGAAGACTTCTCTCTTCTGCAACATAGAGTTAAAGCAGCACATAGAACTGCTCTCATCACGTTTTGTACTTCTATTGTATAGCTTATTCTTTCCCTTTTGATGGAGCAGCCATACATCAGGTTGAGCTGACTCCTTGTGTGATGTGTTGTAAGTTGATATGTCTATGTAAACCTCCCATTTACATAGATATATGATTTTGCAGTAGGGGTTTTCCCCCTACTGTCTTTCCTCAAAAAAAAAAACAGAACAGACACAACCAAAACAGCGGACTACCCAAACTCGCATTGAAGCTTTCTTCCAAACCATCCTAACCAGCATTATTCGGTAAAAAAAAATACCGAACTAGCGTTATTGGGCCAGCCCATCCTAGTGTCTATTGCGAGACGGTACTCGGTCTTGCAGTAGGGGAGACATAGCTGTGCCGATATGATCCACCCAAACTACCGGCTAGCCAGCTAATTTAATCGGGGGTTACTAAGAAAAAGCTAATTTAATCGGGGACACTACTATACCACACGTATGTTGACGTATACAATGAAGTTTATAATCAAACTTGACCAAACAAAAGAAGTCTCTTACTAAACTTCACGTACGTAACTACAACAACATGCAGGCAAGTTAACATCGATCGATCAACTTGTCCAAGACTATTTCCAACTCTTGTCCGTGGTTCACACGTCATGGATGTCTGCTATATATATTATGTCGACGTCCCCGGCCAGGAGCTACGCATCAACGCCATCGATCGACAGTAAAGGAACCTAGCTAGGTACTCCATAGCCGGCCAATTAAACGATCGAGATGGGCAACTACATGAGCAACCAGCTGTCGTACCGGCACACGCAGCGGGTGGTGGTGAAGATGGACATGGAGAAAGGCAGGGGCGGACACAGGATTTGGCTAAGCCCCAGGCCCTAGGCTAGCTACAGTGCTACTACAGTGTTCATGATGCTGTACTCAA
This sequence comes from Triticum aestivum, assembly GCF_018294505.1. Classification (NCBI taxonomy): domain Eukaryota; kingdom Viridiplantae; phylum Streptophyta; class Magnoliopsida; order Poales; family Poaceae; genus Triticum; species Triticum aestivum. Next base: position 2,962,203 of record NC_057809.1, on the reverse strand, counting down.
TGCAGTTTTGCTTCTTCACGCCCAGGGCCCAGGGTCCAGCCCCCCCCCCCCCCCCCCCCCCCCCCCCCCCTCGGCCTGGGTCCTGGATCCGCCACTGGAGAAAGGCAACTGCGGCGAGCAGTTCCGCTGGGCACAGATCGGCTGCCAGAGCAGGAAGAAGGTCGCCGACGTGCAACGGTCCATCAAGGCCACCGCGGCGCTGCAGAGGTGCATGGAGGAGGACAAGTGCCACTTCAAGAACTACATCAAGATCATGAACAAAGGGCTGGACGAGGACGAGCAGCGTGGCAGGAGCAGCAGCGGGTTGTTATATTACTGGGAAAACCAGGATCGCCGGTGGAGGTGGAGGTGGTGGACCGGCATGATCAGGACCGACCCACCCTCTGCCGCCTCCTCAGATATTAATCCCTTCACCGCCTCAACTAGATACTAGATAGATTGATTGATGTCTTTCAAGGTCCTCACGATTACTTAGGCATAGATAGCAGGTGTTGATAGATTTATTTCAAGATTACGATTACTTTTTTTTATGGGAAGATTACGGTTACTTAGCCACTTGTTCATGAACAAGATGTTGTCCTCCATGCGTTTGTGTATTTTTATTTTTATTTTGAGAATCCGTGCATGTATTTTTAATAATAAGGTTATATAGCGATTGGGATCGGGCGACTGATCTCAATCTTGGCCGGTCGCTCGCTGTCTCGCCACGTGTTCTTGGAAGCCTCGTGCCCCGGCCGGCCATGCCCTGAAAAATATACCAGGCCGTCCACGACGCTTGCATCGCCTGGTGCCGATCCTGGCCATCCTCCTCGTCGGTTATCATCGCACCATTGCTCACGTCGGCAGCACATTGTGTGTTTCATCATAGCAAGCTGCTTCTCTGGTTGCTGCACCGACTGATACTATCGTTCGCAACGAGCACACGGCGTCTCTGGTCGTAGCAAGCTGAGTCTCTTGTTACAGCAGCTTCCATGAACAGTCCCAACACCACCGAGGCACCCAAAATTAATACCTATACATATGTGGAACACTGCATAAGAGCATTTCTAACCGACCCCCTAAAAGGCCATAAGGGAGTAAAATTTTCGGTCTACTCCCTTATGGTAGACCTAGCCGATCCCCTAAAAGATTTAACGGAGTAAAACTGCTACTTCAACTCCCTATTCCTTCAAAAATTTCCTAAATTTACTCCAACTTTGGGCGGCCAAGAAAACTGAGCCTCTCCCTCCTGCGCTGCACTGCCTCCCGCCCCCGCCGCTGCCGGCCCCTGCCGCCGCCACTGATGACCTCCGAGCCGGCCAGAATGGATAGCCAACACCCCCGCCGGCCGCCGGCGCCAGCGAATCGCCGCCGAAATCCACCCACGGGCCGTCGCCGGTGGCGACAAAAAATCTTGGGATGACAAAGAACCAATGCGTCCAAGCGCCGGCTCCAACCGCTCCTATGGTGTCCGGCATGGCCATCGTGTCTCCGGCAATAGCAGGCCGCCTTCCCGCCGCATATACCGTATCGTTGGAGCACCATCCATGATCAATGCAACCGATGGTCCAGTTGCATCGGCCAAGTGAGCAATGCTCCACCGAGTGGTGTGTAAGTGGCGGAGTATGGCCCCTACACACTAAGCAAAGGATCAGCAGTCAGCAGTGGCCGAGCATGCTACATATATCATTCTGCAAAACCATAAATTTACCTGTAACTAAAGCAAACTACTTGATCACGATGATGCATGAACGGACAGACTCGACACGAGCATACTAAGCTCACATATATGAAAACTTTGTTAGCGGTTTCTTTAATAGAAATCGACGAGGAGGCTCTGTTGTTTCAAAAAAGAATCTGGAATCGAAATGACACACACAAAGGAGAGAACAAAATAAGACAAATGTAGCTACGACTACGAGTGACATGTAGATAAAACTGGGATGTCAATTCTGCCCATCGACTCTATCAACGCTAGATTTTACAATTTTTGTTTCTTGAGCAAAATATTGAATTTTGTTGTAAAAATACATGACATAATAGATACACATAGTATTGTATTATAAATTTATTTCACGATTGTTGGTAAGTTTCAATAGATGGAGAAGCAGCACTTGTTGTAGTTTTTCTTTTTCAGGTTACCTCTCCATCTATTGTTTTCATGCATACACTGAATGCTTGAGTCAACCAGCTAGATGGGTGATGCTTCCTCCTTGAGAACATACTACCTCCGGTCCCAAATATTGATCGCACATTTCTTTCTTTTGTTTGTCAAAAAAAAGTCACTAGATTTATCAATCTGTTTTATGTAATGGAAGTTCTTTTATGCAGCAAGAAAAGTGTTGCACTGTGTTGATAAAGCTAGGATGCCCACCATAAGACGCATGGCCTACGTGATGGTTTCTTCTATTATTTTATTTTATTTGCGAGGTGTTTGTCTTCCATTGATAGTTTTCTTAGATCATACATATTTTTAAGCCTTTGTTAGTTTTTAGGAAATGTCGATAAAAAAAGGTGAAAGAGCTGACCCACGAGGTTTTCAACTTGCCTCGCCAGGCGTCTATGTAAACGGGTGCAGCCAAATGAATCCACACAGGTGACGAGCAGCACCATATATAGGAGGGCTAGTCATGCAGCTCCTACTATGTTTCTGCAGAGGAGGTGGAGATGGTCGACCGGCACAATCTCAACCTCGCCACCACCTGCCTCTAATAATCCATTCAATAGCCAAACTTGTGAGGTCGATAGGCAGAAAGACAAAGAGATAATTCGAAGGTTGTGATCACTTACGGTGTTGCGATTTCGATAGATTTCATTTGACGGCTGGTCATGTTGCAGCTTTGTTTTCTTTGAAATATCTACTAAGTCGCTAGCTAGTAGATATTGATATACTGCAATATTGGCAGTGAACTTGTTGTTTTCGCACGGGCACTCGATTACACCAATGAATTCAGCGAGTCTCTTGGTAATTTCTGGCCTATCATAGCCGTAGTCACATGTAAATCCACTTTGTTGGAGAGGGAGGGATATCACCATTGATATATATTTGCTTGTTTCAAAGAATATGCATAAACTTGCTTCGATAAACCAACAAGAAATCGCATCTCTGTATATTGCTTTTGTGCATGCCATTAATGGTTTAGTCAACTAGCTAGATGTGTGACTTGTGCCCCTCGAGAACATGCCCAATACTTGCAAATCTGAAAACATTCACCGTAGAAGTCATGGAAACTTTGTTTTAGCAAACAGAATTAATAAAGCAAACAATGGCATGGCGTGGCTGCCGAGTAGCCGGCCAGTATTTTATTTGGCGGAAAAAGACGAGCTATAGCTAAGCTCAATACTACGGCCAAGATTGGCAGTCCTATTGAATGGCTATCTTACCGGTGCCACGGCAAAGATGGACCTCGCCGTCCTTACTACATATATTTCCTTCTTAACTAAACATGTCTCAAGATTTTTGTTTTAACGTGTAATTTATGTTTATTTTCAAATATGACTAGTGCATCCCCTGTTATGCAAGGCCTTATGTCCTAGAGAAGCTGCATGTCGAAGACAGAGAGGACATTGCCCAAAGGACTTTTTATCTGAAGACGAAACATGGTTTCATTTTCGAAGCTAAGATCTACAATCACACAGATCACACATATTTCGGTTGCTCTAACCGGAAAAAATATGCAAGGCTTACGGACTTGAGGAGTGTATGATTATAATCTTTGATATTGGCATCCCTCAAGACACCCTTCCTCATTTTGATCAAGACATTTGGGTGGAAATAGATATGATTCCTATTTTTCCTGCGTGTAAGTTTCTTAAACACATTTGTTAAGTAATCTATCGTAAGTCTTAACATATTTGTTATTCACTCATAACTTAACATTTTAATAGAAATCTACAAGTTATTTTCTATCTCAACGTCAAATACGGAATATAGTAGATGAGACCTATTACACTGCCGGACCCGAGCTTACTTGGGAGGAGGAGAATTATCTTGTGTTCTTTTTAATGATGTTGAGTCGTTTAAGGGCACTTACGAAGCTGGTCCCAATACTACACTATACGTACCACTAGTCCACAAGCTGTGCAAGCCACTAGTCCATCTTAAATAAACTACAATGCTTACTGTGTTATTATGTTGTTCTTCAACAAAAGCTCCAAAGAGTTGTTGTGCCTGCAGCGATGAATGCGACAAGTGAGATGACAATTATTTGCCATCAAAAGACCAATTTCAATGGCACCTACTCGACTGCAAACCCATGAGATGGACGCCTCAAAATTCTTGAATGGCGGCAAATATTGAATGAGTGCAAACCAGAAATTGGAGACCAGTGGATCTCTCTGATCCACCTTGGGGATGCAGGGGCATTCTTATTTTTTTAATTTATTCAAAAAGAGAGGAGTAGGTCCTAGTCCAATCCTTTGTCATTATCAGGATTAATGAACTGATGGATGTTTGTATCGTCAGTCTTGTTCTACCTAGCTATAAATAATTAGTTGGGCCATTTGTAGTTATGATTGAAAACAACTAGAGCTATGTATGCACCAACATGTTGTCATCATTTATTCTTATTAATGTATTCTGATATGTGTTGTATGAAAAACGCAACCATGACAGCATAAATGGTGCCGCTGTCGTGAAACTTTTTAATTTATTTGACTAATAACCAGTGGCAGGCGCAGAAATACGCCCGCCACTACTTCAAAGTAAAGCACCGGCGGGCAAGTCTCTGTGCCCACCACTGCAGACTATCTACCGGTGGCGGGCGGGCACCCGCCACTGATGGGGTTATAGGAGTGGCGGGAGGTCGGTGGTGGGCGGCCCTGGGAGCCTGCCCGCCACTGCTAGCCATTTTGCGTCCCCCGCTGCTTGTCATTCCTGCAGTAGTGGTTGATGTCCAAACACGCCTAAACATACAAGGGAGAAATGAACTTCGACCTTGAAAATGATCTTAGTTATTTGTTTAAATTCATTTGTATATGCATTGTAGCCCGTAGCAGCGCATGGACCTACTACTAGTCTTTACTAATAGCAGAGCAAAAGGTACTATACATAGTTTTTTAGGGACGTACTGTACATAGTTATGGGGTATCGTTTCAGTATGTACAATTAATTATTTCGTCAGTGCACTGAAAATCCGATGAGAATTCTCCGACACAACCAGCACATGCTTTGATAATACTCATCCTTTCCTTTTTTTTGAACATCAGTACAGACACAAGCGCTCATACACGCACGCATACATTCACCCCTATGAACACACGCACACCCTACCCGTATGAGCACCTCCGAAAGACTAAGCCAGCATATCATCTTGGAATTTACAAAATCACCGTATGCACCTCGTCGTCGATGGGAACGTCTCCACCCACTGAATGTGCATCGTCGAAAATTCTGAAATAAATTCAAAAATAAATGCGAGCATCAGGATTTGAACCCTGGTGAGACGGGGATACTACAATCCCTCTAATCATTCAACCACGGGTTGGTTCGCAAAGTCCGAAAAGGAAGTTGTGATGGAGAGCAAAGAAGATACCAAACTCCTGCTCCTACATTGGCATCCTCTCCCTTACTTCCCTCCGAAACCTCCGTTCCCTTGATGCCACTCCATCCTCTCCTATATATATTAACACGATATCAAATTGGCATTATTAAATTAGCTACTACACATCAGCTGGCTAGCAAGTAGGGGCTATCTCTCGCCCGGGATGTCCTTCCATTTTGACGATGAAGACCAGAACGTCCCTTATGCATATTATACACCAGGTGATTTTATTCCATTCAGTTTTTTATGGGAAGCATAAATAAAAGCATCATTTCATTCACTGACAAAATCTGCCAATCGATCGTCTTCCTGACTGACGCAGGGACCCTTCAGCGGGACACGGCCCAAAACGTATGGCTGGTGCCTCACACAGCAACGAACAGGGCGCCACTGCAGGAGCACAAGCAGCAGGTGCTGCTGGAGCTCATCGGCGCATCTTCCACCAGCGAACGCTCCGGGTTGGACCTCGTGGCTGTCCTCGACATCAGCTACAGCATGACGGGTGCGAACAGGCTCGGCAGGATGAAGACCGCCATGCAGTTCGTCATCAGGAAGCTCAGCCCCAACGACCGTCTCTCCATCGTCACCTTCTCCGACGACGCTCAGATGCTGTGCCATCTTCGATCCATGACCCAGGCTTCAAAGGCACACCTAGAGGATCTCGTCGACGGCCTGGGAGTCATCAACATGACCAACATGGAAGCCGGCCTCAAGACTGGCCACCAAATCCTCGACGGCCGCCGTATCGCCCGCGGCCGCGTTGCCAGCATCTTTGTGTTGTCCGATGGGGACCAGAACAAAGGCGATGCTAGGACCGTTGATGTCAGCGATGTGGCGGTCTACACGTTTGGTTTTGGTGCAGACTCCAACCACAAGGTACATGGACATACTTGATCCTCCCTCCCTCAATTGATTGATTGATTGATTTGTTAGTAATTCCTAGCAAAAAGGCCCGTGCTTTGCAACAGGAGAACAGAAATCCTCTCATATCGCTAGATGGGTGCGTGGCCGGTTGGCAGGTTATGAGATCGAACCCTTCCATGGGCAATTTTATTTTTTGCCAGCTCTTCGGAGCTGGGCCATAGTGCACCGACAAGTGGGCTTCCTCCGTTGGGCCAGAACGGGTGGCAACTAACTAAACAAAATAGCGTATGTGAAATTAATTGAAGTGGGACCAAACGGAGTGGGACGAAACCAGGAATATCACCTCCTTTTAATAGTAGGTATAGAATTAACAAGCAGTGTGTCCCGCGCATTGCACGGGACACGTCGTCTCTAAGGGCCTCTTTGATTCAAAGGATTTCCATATAATTTCCTTTTGCGGGGATTTTCATAGAAATTTGAGAGTATTGGAATCTATAAAAAGAAAATCATATGTAAGTTTTTTTATTTGTATGATTGAATTCTATAGGGTTTTTTCCTCAGGATTTCTTTACACTACAGACAAACTTTTGTGCAATCCTGAAAAAAAAATCCTATGAATAAAAAAAGGCTCATTTTTTTAGAATCGCATTAATATATATTACTCCTTCGGTTTCCTCTGGCTATTGGATATATTCTTACACAAAATTGAAAGTTTAAATCACAATAAGACCAGTTTGAATCCTACGAATAAAATTGAAGCGCGTCAAACCTGTTTATGAAACCCGACAAGTCGATGGCTGAGATCAGCATAATGAGCCGTGCTGGGACTCATAGTTATCTAGAACTTGTGGATTTAGACATCAATATATATATAGCCTTAAAAGGCCACTTTAAACCTAGAACTTGTGGATTTAGACATCAATATATATAGCCTTAAAAGGCCACTTTAAACACAATTTTTTTTCATTTTTCATTTGCTTAGTTAATATTATTGCTAAGTTGTCATGTGAGAAAAATCTACAAATATTATTTGTGCGTATCCCATCTAAATATAAAGAAGATATCAGTAGTCAAAGTTTCAATAAACTAAACTCAACCACATATATACAAACCAGTATGTTCATACAAAAGTGGTTCCAATGATAATTACGGAGATGTGGGTACTCATATATAGAATCAACAAGAAATACTGAGATTTGATGGTCAAATGTTTTACTTTTGGTGAGATCTTCTAGACTATCTTATTTTTCCGGTGAACGTGTCATATACACACTTTAGCATAATATAATAGAATTTAGTCCGCACGTATATTTGATGGAAGGTGCTGGGGGAGATCGCAATGAAGAGCAAAGGAGGAACGTTCAACTTCGTCGAGGACGGGGAGAGTATGAGCGAGCCGTTCTCGCAGATCCTGGGTGGCCTTCTCAGCATTGTCGTCCAGGACCTGAAGCTCACCGTGTCCCCAAAGCCAGGCGACTCCACGATAGAGAAGGTGAACGCCGGTCTCTACCAGCAGACCAAGGACACCAACACCGGCTCGGTAACCGTCAGCTTTGGCGATCTCTTCGCTGCAGAACTACGCAACATTATGATCGATGTCCTCCTCCCTACCGTCCACAGGAGTAAGAACGTGACGGTCATCATCGCCAGTTGCACATATAGGTATATAATACATATACTATCTATTACTGAAAACTAGTGCAAAGTTGAGTCACTTATTTTGGGACCAAGGGGTGTACATGCATGTCTCCATTAGTTTGTCTACTAATACATTCACACATGTGCAGTATCAACGGAAAACCCTTCGTCTCCCATGAATTTAGGGTCACTATACGCCGCACCGGATCAGCTGACCCTTCGTCTCCAATTTCGGAGGCCGTGCTCACTGAGCAAGTCCGTCAAATCTACATAGAGGACTTACGGCAGGCGATTACACTGGCAGACAGCGTGGGCCTCCAAGGAGCCAATACCAAGCTGGTGGAAGCCAGGAACAACCTTCAACTTGAGCAGTCCAACTCCATGATTGACATCCTCAGGGCCCAGCTGGATAAGCTCATCGAGTTGATCAGCTCGGGAATGGGGTTGAAGGCTCTCCGCGCCTGCCTGCTGTCGATGATGATGTTGCATGGCCGCCAGCGCGTCACGGAGACAGGCCCCGTCATGGGCCACAAGCTCTACGTGACGCAGTTCACGGACATGTCCCGGAAGCAGGCCGGAGATCATGAGAAGGACCCCGCCAAGGTGCCGCCGCCAGCCTCTCAGGACGTCGAGCAGGCGAAGGTAGTAAGAGATCAGCAGGGCATCAAGAGGCCGCCAGCCGTGGTGGAGGCGGCCACCTGCAGCTGGAGGACCTGGTGGAGGGATCGGAAATCACATCACGAGAGCTCCAGGTGGGCGATGGTGATCCTGTGCACGGTGCTCGCCGTGGCCATGATCGTGATCGGCGTCACGCTGCTCGCCGTGTACCTCCTCAACATGCCCAAGATGCCATACCTGGTGGTCTCCGACGCGCAGCTGGGGGCGCTACGGTACGCCCAGCAGGACGGCACCATCCAGTACCTTCAGCTGCCTATCACCATCCTGGCCGAGAACAACAACTCCAAGGCGGATGCCACTTTCTCCCATGTCGACCTCGCCCTGCAATTCCACGGAGTCGACGTGGCTCTCCTGCGGACGCCAGCACCTTTCGTCGTGGCGGCGGAGAGCTCCCTCGCACTGCAGTACAACGTGGTGTCGACGGGACGGAGACTGGACCCAGCTGGGATGCGGTCCATGGACGAGTCGCTCAACGCCGGCATGGTGCCGTTCGACCTGCGGGGCAAGGCACGGGCGCGCTGGAAAGTGGGCATCTTCCTCAAGGCTCACTTTTGGACGCGCATCTCGTGCCGTCTACACTTCTTCTTCCCCGGCAACAGCACCGTCATGCCCACCGATCTTCGCAGATGCCGCTCCAGGTAACCGTAGTCGATCGTCAGTGCCGCTCCTCCTCTGCTAGCTCGCCGAGTGGATCCACTTGTATCCAACACAACACATATACATATAACCAATGTTGGTCAGTCAATTTAGCACGCATAAAAGACATTTGTAATTCAATTTTACTAGTCGTGACTATACATTTTACATTCGCACGGGCTAGTCTATAGCACTCTAAAACATTTATTCATTTGTATTACAAACAATTATTGATGTTTTGTTTAACGCTTTCTTTTAAGATGGTCCCAAATGATATGAGCCGTCTATTTTTGTTAATCTAGCGGCTAATATTAGTCTTACCTCTTAAGAGGTAAGATGGTTAGGTACCATGTTGTTGAACCAACCCACCAGGGTTCAAGCTAGACTTAGCATTGGTGCTCGCATTTTTATGAATTTATTTCAGCCTTTCCCGCGATGTTCGTTCAGTGGGAGCCCGTCGACTATGAAGACGTCTATAATGATGATTTCGTCAATATCAAGATATTGTGCCGGCTCAGTATCTCGGAGGTCCTCATAGGGATAGGGTGTGCGTGCTTTCATAAGGGTAGGTTGTATGTGCGTGTATGTGGGCATCTGCGTTCTATTGTCTTAAAAAAATTGTACGTTTAAAATGGCATTTGCCCTCTTTTCAAATAAGAGAGTAAATTATTGTGTCATTAAAGCACATATGTAAATATGGAAATTATTACAAAAAATAAATGAGCGTTGCTAAAAATGGGACATGTTGAGTGCCGGAAATTCGACAAAACAGAAATGAATCAACATTTCATTGAAACCTTGGCACTCATCTCCATTCCCTGTAAAAGAAGACAACAAACCACGAGCAAATACACCTGGCGCGTTCAACCAATAAAATCTGTGATCTCCATCACCGGCCAACAAACCGCGAGAACGAGCATAGCAGAAGCAATGAATTTGTATCAATTACACTATATCGTCGATTGTATATGTACGAGGAGGAGTTCACCGAGATGTTTTGTACCTGTCGATGTCGGTGTGGCAGAGCTCATGGAGCTGGAGGCCCGCCGGTAGAAGGGGCCGGTCGAGACGCCTATGGAGGGGGCCGGGGCGCCGGCGTTGGAGGAGGCCGAGACGCCTTCGGCAAGCCTAGCAAACACCGGCGAGCGCTGAAGCACGTTGATATCATTGTGTGATCCAGCCATGCCAAAGAAAGAGTGCCAGATCCAGAGATCTTGAGACGCCACGGCCTCTAGTATGACAGTGCAAGCCCTGACATGTCCCTTATACTGCCCTTGCCAAGCAGAAGGGCAGTTCTTCCACTCCCAGTGCATGCAGTCTATGCTGCCAAGCATCCCCGGGAAGCCCCTGCTAGCATTCATCGCCAACAAACGGGCTGTATCTTCAGCTGTCGGCTCTCTCAAGTACTCAGGGCCAAACACAGCAATCACAGCCTTGCAAAACTTATACAGGGACTCTAGGCATGTAGACTCGCTCATACGGACGTACTCGTCAATGAGATCACCGGGCACTCCGTATGCAAGCATTCGGATGGCGGCAGTGCATTTCTGATAAGAGGAGAAACCAATCTTGCCGACGGCATCCCCTTTGCACTTGAAGTAGTCATCATAGCCGGCCACTCCCTCTCTAATACGATTAAAAACATGCCTACTCAAACGGAACCGGCGGCGGAATTTGTGATATTTGAACAATGGGTTTGTTGTATCAAAGTAGTCCTTCCAGAGAAGGAAATGCCCGCTCTCCCGGTTACGATTCAACGCCGGAAGGTGGCCCGGAATGGAGCCACGGAACAACGAACGCTGGTTGTTGAGGTGGTGATGGACCAACATAGCAGCCAATATCTCCTCCTCGTCGTCGGACGAATCGTCGGAGTCGCAAAGGAAATTGTGCAGACGAATCGTCGGAGTCGCAAAGGAAATTGTGGAAAAAGAACTCGTCGGCGGAGTCCATTTTCGTACCTTGGCAAATTGTCGAATAGCTTGCGGGCGTCGAAGAAGGAGACGGCCAGCGAGGGGAGACGCGGTGCCCACAGACCAGCTAGCTGCCCGGCCGGCGTCCGACGAGGGTGACGGCGTCCGACGAGCGTGTCGGTCGTCTGTGGCTGGGGCGGCGAGGCGTCTTTTTGGTCGCGGGGAGGCTGGGCATGGGGGAAACAGCGGCGAGGAACCAGCTTGCTCCCCGGCGGCAGCGGGCGACTGGGGGCAGGGGCGGCGTTGCTGGGCGGATGTGGAGGCGGCGGCAGCTGGAAGAGTCGCCGGCAAAATGGGCGGCGGCGTCGGTGACGGAGGAGGCGGGGCGAGGGTTGCTTGTTGGCTGGGGGGAGGGAAGGCCAATGTGCCACAAACGAGCGGGGCCGGGGACAGGAGTAGGCGAGCAAGCACGCGTCCGTCGCGTGTCCGCGCCGACGCAAATCAGGCTCAAAAATGGGTCGGGAATGGGTCACCCGCGGACGAAAAACGGACGCGCGTCCGTTTGGGTCGACGCGTTGGGCCGCATTTTCTATCCGTGCCGACCCAAACGGACGGCCACAGACGAAATGGGTCGCCCCATTGGAGTTGCTCTTAAATGCATAGTCTCAAGATGATGCCTCGCATGCCATGTAGGATCGGATATGACGTAAAGCAGGTTCGGATAGGGAAGCGGGATCCTCTACAAGAGGCGGGTGCTTGAAAAGAAAAAGTGTGGTCCGGTGACAAAAGCTAAAAAGATTGGAGTGAAAAGTAGAGATGCATGTGTACTAGAGTCTTTATTTTTTATTTCTTAATAAGGCTCACTAGTGATAGCTTGCATTGAAGAAAGATAAATTAATATAGATGTCTCAAATTACTTTTTATCATGAAGCATATGTATCCATATGCCACCATTGTACATGCCCTAATGGGTTCAGTCAACCGGTACAGACTATCTACTACTCCCTCCGTTCCTAAATATTTGTTTTTCTAGACATTTCAAACGACTACTACATACGGATGTATGTAGACATATTTTAAAGTGTAGATTCACTCATTTTGCTCCGTATGTAGTCACTTGTTGAAATGCCTAGAAAGACAAGTATTTAGGAACGAAGGGACTAGATTCCAACTGCCCCTCTGATGAGACAAGATCCGACATGTGCGCGCGTGCAACTCAGAATCAACTTATTTTCATGTATATCTACTTATCGTTCTGCTATTTGTATATTCACTTGCTACAAAATCAAAAATCAACTATTTTCGTTCCTAAATATAAGTCTTTTTAGAGATTCAAAAATAAACTATACGTGGAGCAAAATAAATAAGCTTATATTCTAAATATGTTTATATATATTCGTATGTAGTTTATATTGAAATCTCTAGAAAGATTTATATTTAGAAACGAAGAGAGTAGTAGGTACTCCTCCTCCTCATGCACGGCTAATTCATCCGTGCATTTAATTGCTTCGGTAAACTACCTGCGATATCAATGTTCCTCGTTCTTGGTTAGACTGGGAGTAGGTAGTACTAACATGTATCCTCATGCAATATAATGCCAACTAGGCATATTACTAAATGAGGAAATAGATGATGATGGGAGTAACATAGACTCATAAATGTGTTATGAGTCTACAAGCTAATAAATACAACCATCTAGGAGTATATGCATGACACTAGTCCAAATTACTTTCCACTATGACTAGCCTTACATGGTCAAGTTGCTCACTTAGCAGCCTGTCATGCAGTGTGCATAAAGACAAACCCTGCACTAGCCTAACTTCTAGTCGAACTCCACTACACTACAGAGGGAACATATCCGGTGCACCAACACTTGTGGTGGTACACATACCCGTGGTTTTCACTTTTAGTGAGATGTCGTTGAATAAACCGAATCTCAATGATCTCAGAAGATATCGGAGTATTTATCTTTTGGTCAAAATGTTTCAGCCATTTTAGTAGCACAAAAAGAAATACAAAATCAAAATATTTTTAAATTTCCAATTATTTGATTGAATTTCAAGTGAATGGTTGGGTCTTCTGGCTGAACTGGAAATTACAATTTGATCCGGAACCACTTCACTAGTGTCCTTCCTCTCGGTGTCTCCTTTCCCATGGAATCACTCTAAATTTCAGTGATTTGGGCACTTGGTAATTTTTTTCTAAGCTGGATCCGTTCCCTACGTGTATAAAGCAATGAAGTCTCTAGTCTGACTCCACCATATTATAAAACAACTTCTAATTAAGTGGACTCAAACATGGCCATGTATGTACGTTACCACAGCAGCCACCCATGCATGTGTGCAAGTTAACTTGTTATAGACATTGTAAAAAAAATCAAAAACATTTTTGCAATATGTAACTTCTTTAAAATCCATAAGCATTTAAAAAATCATCAACATGTTTAATTTTGTGAACATATTTATTAATTCGTGATTTTGTGTATAATTCTGTTTTTTAAACGAAGTATGAATTTTTAGCAAGCAGCTGATGGTTTTTCTAGGCAAGCTCCAGTAGAAAATAGAGCGGAATGAGTCAAGCGACGCTATTGGGTCTCCTAGTTATCTCGAAGTTGAGGTGATTTATTACTATTTTCGAGGCAATGGGGGCCCATCGTATTTGTTCGGCTAAGAGAACCACCCGACACAGCAAACCAGGCCTCGCACATCAGACAAGCCCAACAGGCCCACTGCAGTCACAGTCGCTTAGCCCAGGTGCTAGGGTCAAATCCCCGGCCGTTACGTATGTTTGGTTGAATTAAGGTGGAGGGTAGCTGACACGGAGTTTCTACTCCGAGCTCAAATGCTCCTTTACGACAGTAGAATCTTAAAAATAGTAAAAAAAAATAAAAGAAATTGGTAAACTTTGACAAATGTTTTGTATGCTTGTAAAATTTCGGCACAAAATGGCATTATTGGAACAAAACCGACATTCCAAAGATGCTAGTTTTGAAAACAATTTGTGGTGCTGAATTTTGTTTTTTACCACGACTTCCATGGATGTCATTTTGTGTTGAAATTTTACAAGGATACACGATATTTGTCAAAGTTTGATTTTGATTTTTTACTTTTTTTTTATTTTACCATAAGGGAGTATTTGAAATCAGAGCGCTCAATTTCCCTGTTGTTTTCTCCTTTTCCCAGCCCAGCCAAAGGATTCGTCCTTGCGTCCTTTTTTTTCCTTCCGCGTTAGGAGCCAAAGTGTGCTGTATAAACGCCGCCGCTACATGATTACTATTTTCTTAAGCGCCCGTGGAAGTGCCCAGGCATTGGACATGCCCTTGCATGTTGGCGACCAAACAAGAGCATCATCGTTCCATATATATGGAACAACAGCCAGCTACCCCAAGCCTAAGCAATAAATTAATTGACTGGGAACATCACTAATAAATTACCTACGCCTACAAATACACTGTTCACTTCCCCTCGCAAAATAAATAGTGTTCACTTTCTTTCAGGACTAGACTGCTAGTGTAATAAAAATTTGAAGAAGACTCACGTTCCGACTTTTGGTTCGCGACAATAGCACCAGAAATTTAGTTTCCGGCGTCGACCCGCGACACAATAGGGGTACACTTTTTTTCTCAAAGTATGACCTCGGACGCAGCATGCTGCCCAAGGGACACCAGAACAGCGCTACTGGCTCTTCTCACGGATTTTAGAACCCGTAACCTGAAGACAGTATCAAAACAAGTTAGACATGACAACTATTGTATTGACCGCGAGCACATAATTTGTTGTCTCTGCATACCTGAACCGGCCATTGGGTTCGCAGCAGGTGCCTGCTCAGATTCCTTGATGTCGACCACGACGGCGTCTGAGGTGATGAAAGTCTTGGCCACCGATGCGGCATGCTCCAAGCAGCACCTCACGACCTATTTTGTGAGAAATCAGGTTAGCTTATGGGCCCACTGCTCGTTAAGAGAATGGAGGGTGGTGACAAATATTCCAGGGACAGAGCAACACAAGATCTCCTCAAACTGGTCATCTCTTTAGTCTATGGGTGATCATGGTTAATGTTTCAATACGATTGCATATAAGGCTGACGGCGTACATAAGGAAAACTCAATCTAGTCATTTCCAGCAAAATATAATACGTACTAGACTTTTGGGGTGTTTGAAATACTTTTCGCTCACTTGCATAACACAATTGTTACAAAGAAAGATTTAGTTTGGGAAAAAAGTCAAGACAAAGGTGTCAACACAATTTGCTCGTACCTTGGTGGGATCAATAATACCAGCAGCCATCAAATCCTCATACTTCCCTGTAGCGGCATTGTAACCGTACCTGAAGTTATCATTCACAAGGACCTGGACGCAGGCAGGCTCAAATTAGAAACGCACGAGCTGCTGGGTATCAGGTTCATTTAAGAGAAGAATTCTGAATCCAAACCTTTTCGGTAACCACGCTGCCATTAACACCAGCGTTTTTGGCAATCAGTTTAAGTGGATAACTCAAGGATTTCCTAACAATTTCAGCGCCGACCTTGAAAAGGCAAACAGACAATTAGTTCATTTTGATTAA
Organism: Triticum aestivum; assembly: GCF_018294505.1. Classification (NCBI taxonomy): domain Eukaryota; kingdom Viridiplantae; phylum Streptophyta; class Magnoliopsida; order Poales; family Poaceae; genus Triticum; species Triticum aestivum. The sequence continues at coordinate 2,946,392 of NC_057809.1, read as the reverse complement.
GGAAAACAGCACCTCAGAACCCAAAAAGAGCATTCAAATGATGAGACTTCAAGAAAGAGCATCTCATTTGCCTTTTCCATACCTTCTGTTCATCATTCTCAAGGGTTTCTTTAATGGCATCAACTTTTGAGGCAAGCCTTAAAAGGGTACAGCCACCACCGACAACAATACCTTCCTCGACAGCCGCCTGTCCACAAAAGAATACAGTCAATTAAGAAGCAATTATTACATACTCCCTCCGTCCGGAAATGCTTGTCATAGATATGGATGTATCTAGATGTATTTTAGTTTTAGATACATCCATTTTCATCCATTTCAATGACAAGTAATTCCGGACGGAGGGAGTATAAAGTTTGGCGTAAAATTAAAATCAACACAATACTACACTGCACCAGAAGGCTCTCTGAATGAGATCACACAGATACACAAGTCCCAAAGATCAATCAGATTTGCACCAGGAGAAAGCATTACCTTTGTTGCATTCAGTGCGTCTTCAACCCTCAATTTCTTTTCCTTTAGCTCAGTTTCAGTCTGTGCTCCAACCTACAAATCAAGATGTATAAATTTATAGCTGTTATATCATGCTAATGCAGACTAGTGAACTACCAGGTTCTTTTCTGCAATTGCGGCCTGTTGCGTCAGTTGGCAGCTTAACGTGAAACAACAGAAGTACCTGAATCACAGCAACACCACCGGATAGTTTAGCTATCCTCTCGTTTAGCTTTTCTTTTTCATATTCCTGTTCAGAAGCCTGAAAGTCAAAGATAAAGGTTGGACAAAAACATTAGTTAAGGCATTCATCCACCCTTAAAGTGGCATGCACAAGACAAATTGTTGAAGCTATGTAGACAGGAAAATAGGCAGCAAAAAGAGAGAAAAAAGAGAGAGTTTTAAATAGGATATGGAAAACTGGAAAGAGAGGATTTTAAGTTTAAACTATAGAGACCTCAATTTGGTTCCTGATTTGTGTAACCCTTTTGGTTACTTCCTCCTGCGTAGTGCCATCTCCAACAATTGTCGTCGAATCCTTAGTAATTACAACCTTGGCGGCATTTCCAAGGACTTCTTTGTCTGCTTTGTCCAGGGACAGTCCAATTTCTTCTCTGATGACAGTGCCTGGGCGAATAATGGCATTTATAGGTGAACCAATATAACAATGGGACACATCATATTGCACCAAAGATTAAATTTACCTCCTGTCAGAGTAGCGATATCATCCAGGTATTGACTCTTGCGCTCTCCAAAACCAGGGGCTTTAATAGCAGCAATCTTCAGTGCACCTCTAAGCCTATTGACCACAAGAGTTGCAAGAGCTTCCTGCTCAATATCCTCTGCGATTATTAGAATTGGATATCCACCCTTAATAGCGTCCTCCAGAAGAGTGATGAGATCTCGGGCATTGTTAATTTTCTTGTCCACAAGAAGCAGCTGGGTAATGGGAAAAAAACATCAGCTCAATAGCATAGGACTCATGGAGATGTTGATTACTGAAATTTAAGTAGACAAGTTGGCAAAAAGCTATAGAGAATCAGACCTTGCAATTCTCATACTCAACTGACATTTTTTCACTGTCAGTTACAAAGTAAGGAGAAATATAGCCGCGGTCGAATTGCATCCCTTCGACCACATAGAGGTTGTTTTCAGCACTCTTGCCTTCTTCAAGTGTAACCACCCCCTGACGCCCAACCTTGCTCATAGCATCAGCTATCATGTTACCAATTTCGTAGTTATTTCCAGCGCTTACTGCAGCAACATCAGCAAGTTCGCTATCTTCAACCTGCAGTACGGAGTGCAATTCAATATGTTCAAACTTTGAATATTTGGAATAGAGAGTACTGGAATTGAAAATCAGTATATATGATCCCAATGGCAAGTAGTGCTTCTGAAAATAACTAGTATATATGATCATCGGGCGTTCAAAACAACAGCTAGAAAAGAGATATGGTAGACTGCACACCATATACCTTTCAGAAGAATTGATGAAAAATATAGAAATGTTGATACAGAACAGAGCATGTATATTTGAGAGAAACTGGGATGTGCTGCTAGCGGGTTGCGGCACAGTTTCACTAGCACACTCTGCAAACATGGTGATGTCATATTGAACACCAATTGCTCTAACTTATTCATCTAATTGATTTATACATTTAAACACATAGACAAGCTTAGTCCACATTTATCTGTATTAAGAAAGTAGCTATTTAGAAGTGAATCAGCCATCTCATTTATAAGTAGCATAGTGAGCAAAAGTCACCAGAATCAGATGCATGCTAATATTGAATTACAAGATTGGTTTACTATTTGTGATTGCGGAATGGCAGGCCAGATGGGCATAATACTGAATTTAGAATGTATGTATTTCCAGAACGGAATAACAGAGCAGTAAGATCTAACCTCCTTGGACATCTTTCGAAGTTCACTGACAAGTGCTTTGGTTGTTTTCTCAATACCACGAGCAATCTGTACTGGATTAGCACCGGCAGCTACAATCTGCAGAAAGTAATTAAACAAACTGAAGATTATGTCCAGAACTGAATGAGAGCACTAATGCTATAAACTGTAGCAAGACCCATGGTTTCATATTGCTGTACCTTAACACCCTCGGCAATCATCCCTTGAGCAAGGATGACAGAAGTGGTTGTCCCATCACCAGCCAAATCATTGGTCTTAGCAGCAGCTTGCCTGACCAATTTAGCTCCAATATTTTCAACAGGGTCCTCCAGCTCAACCTGATCCAGAAGCCAATCATCATAAGAAAAGTTCACAGTCCACAGGATAAGAAATGATGTGCTAAATCTCCTGGCAGAACAGTACCTCTTTTGCCACCGTAACGCCATCGTTGACAATTCTAGGTGACCCATACTTGCTCTCAAGGACGACATTCCGCCCTTTAGGCCCAAGAGTAACTCCAACCAGATCGGCAAGCTTATTGACTCCAGTCTGATCACAGGCAAAGATTAAGTCAGCAAGTAAGCATCACAAACTGAAAGGACGCAGCGGCATATGAACGATGGCATGGCGATTTGACTCACTTGCAGCTTCTTGATAGCCGACCCATCCTTGTTGAAATACAGCTCCTTTGCAGCGTTCACTCGGAAACTGCACTTTCTCCCTGGCCTGGCCCTCTGGGGCAGCGAGACCAACGGGGGCGAAACGAGGGAGAGCTGCTTCCTGGTCGCGAATCCGGAAGGAGCGGCAGCCTTGAGGCCACACGAGGAGGCGGCCCCAAACGGTGAAGCCATACCGTCTTAATGCTATGTCTGCACGAAATCCAAACAGTTTGTATCAGCATAGATTCAACACGAGAACAGAAACAGTAAGATGATAATACAAGGTGCATAAGTCAAACTGGGCAGCTAAAGCAGAGACGAGGGAAGCTCTGTTTTCTGCAGAACAAGCAGAGTGATTATCCGGCGCAACAATTAGGACACCAGTCCACGCTGAACAGATGCCCGCGTTTCCACTAGCCGTGTGGCCTAGCATCGAACTGTACCGTATGTATGGCGGTGTGATCTGACACTGCATTCTGGTTCGACATGTGTGCAACTAATTAAGCCCTGATTTGGCCCTTGTGTTGTGCTATAGCCGAGTGATCCGGCTGGTCCGCCTGTAACTAATCAAGCCCTGATCGATCCGGTGCCCTCGGCGGCCTAACAATCAGAAGAAGACGCAGGGATACGGCGATGCGGACCCCCAAGACATTCAGGGTAAAATCGACTAGGAACGGCGAAAAATCCCCTGCTCTGCTCTGGTTAGTGATTGGAACATAGATAAACCCAACAAGAACAGGCAGGGGGTGTAATAAGAACTGAATACTAGCACTACCACCGCCGACGCAATAGGATCCGATCCGCGCGCTAGCTGTCGCCGTCAGCTCCGGCAGGTTCGAAACTACTTGCAGAGGGACTCGGCACGAACAGCAGAGAGATGGGGGGAGAGGGGGTCGACCCGTCCATACCTGAGGTGGTTGAGGAAGAGGAGGCTGGACTGGGTGCGTCGGCCGATCTCGCCGGCGGCTAGGGTTTAGCGGCGGTTTACCTTTTCTTTTCCGGTGTGACGACTCCGATCTCTCTCTGTCTCGGGGCTTAAAAATAAAGGGAGCGGCGGAGGAACCAACGGCGACCGCGACGGGCAGAGGCAGGTGGGTTGAATGCTGCTGACAGGTGGGGCCCGCTGGGCCGGAGAGCGTCCTTGTGCACTCTGCTTCGCTTTGCGTGGTAGGTGGGCAAAGAATGTGCTCGCGGCTCGTGGCAGAATGCAAAAGTTTGGGCAAATTCATGTAAGTAATTAGGGCATCTCCAGCCGTTAGGCCCCCCAGGGCGTCTAAATAGAGCGGCCTGAGAGCGTGCCGGCGCTAGTTCGGCTTCTGGGGGCGACCTAGCTCCCAGTCACGCCCCCAAGTGCCGGCCCCAGAATGCGGGAAATTTGAACTAAGTCGTTCCCGCTCACAAAAGACGTCACAAATCCGGCGATCGGACGTAGTCTGACGTTACAAAAAACAGAGCGCCGCACGCCGCAAGTTCGCGCGCGCAACGAATCACTCGGCGGGGTTGGCTCCAGGCGTTGGCAGAGTCGGCGTGCGCGGGCTCGGCGGTGTCGGAGCTGCTTCGGTGCTGGGCTGTGTCGGCGCGGCTTCGGTACTGCTGGGCGGCGATGTAGAGGCGTCATTCGGGCTTGGCATCCGTGCGGCCGTGGGCGCGGGAGCTGCCGTCGTCGGTGTCGTCGGCGTTGCCGTCTGCATTTGGTTCAGGATGAGGCCGCGCTTCGCCATGTACCACGCCATGAGCTGCACGTCGTTGCTCTGGAGCATGTCCGCCCCGCCCATCAGAAAAGCCATGTCGGTGTTCCTCTTCTTCGCGGCGACGCTCGTCCGGAGCAGGTCGAGCTTGATGGCGCTGTTCGTCATCAGCGACGACCACCGCGCCTCGGTCTTCTCTTCACATAGGACGGCCCGGGCCTGGGCATCGGCGAGGCAATGCTGGATGGACTCTGCACTCGCGCGGTTGCCGCGTCGGCGTTTTTCGCCTTCTTTGCCAACTTGTGGCCGTCCGGCCGCCCCTCTGACGCGCCCGGAGTCGTCGCGTCCGGCTTGTATGTCTCCTTGGCCTTGTCGAGGGTACGTCGGACTTCCGCCCACTTCTTGCACTTGTCAATGCGCTTGTAGACGTGGAGGAACTTGAAGTCGGCGTCGAGGTTGTCGCGCCGATACATGGTGAACATGCGCAGCAACTGCGCGGAGGAACAAACAGTTGGCGGGCGGCGGGCGTAGACGATGAAGAGATGCGGGCGAACGGCGTGCGTACCTGATCCTCAACGCTGGAGCCGCTCTCCGGGCGAGCCGCGACCTCCTCGACGATTCCATGCCATTTGTTGCACGCCCCCTGGATACGCCCCCAATGGTTCGCCATCGCCTTGGAGCCGCGCTGCATGTAGACGCCTTTGAAGTAGGGGTCGACGAGCTTCCGCTCGTCGAACTCGCCCTTGATGCGGTCCTAGTACGTCTCGAAGCTCTGGTTCGTGCCGGTGGTCGGGTCGAGGCAGACGACTTTCCATGCTTCGGCGAGGCATTCCTCCTTCTTGGACGTCCACTTGATGCGCGCTTCGCCTGTCCTAGCCGCCCGCTTCTTCTTCTGGCGCCCCTTCGTCGGATCAGGAGCTGGCTCCTCCTCGTCCTCGTCCTCGTCCTCCTCCTCCTCCTCGTCCTCGTCCTCCTCCTCCTCCTCCTCGGGTTCCTGCGCTTCATGCGCGTCCTCGCCGTAGACATAGTCGAGCTCGGCCTCCATGTTGCCGCTGAGATCCACTACCTCGTCCTGGGTGGCGAACCCGGGAGACGCGGCGGCCGTGGTCGATCCTGTCGCGTCGCCAAGGTGCGAGAAGGGCAGCGGTCTACGGCGGAGATGGGGCGTCGGTGTGGACGCGTAGGTGGGCGGCGAGTAGTTGTATGGAGGGTACTGCACGCTGACGAAGGCGGGCGAGGGTGTGCGTGTCGCGGGGTGGCCATGGGGGAAGGTCACATTTGGGTTGAACCCACCGTGCGCGTCGCCGTCGGCGTAGCCGGGCGATGACGAACGCCATGGAGATCCGACGCCTTGCTGTCCCCAGGGCGCGTACTGGGCGTGGCTGACGACGGGTGGATTCATCATCCCCGCATGGTCGACCGATGAGGAGGACGCCGCCGCGCGCGCCGCGTTGTCGCGGGCCTTCTTGGCGATGGCCCTGTTCCGCCAGTCGGCGGTGACTGCGTCGCGTCGCTAAACTTCCACCCTTCACTCGGCGTTCGACATACCCGGTGGCTTCAATGGCGGCGCCCTCGGCTTCCTCTGCTTCGGCTGGGCTACGGTGCCAGTCGTGGTTGCCGCCGCGCGCGGCATGGCATACTTCTTCGGCGGCATGGCGGTGACTGGAAGGCGAGTGGGAGGGGTTTGGCGGGAGGAAGGGAGGGAATGGCGGGAGGAAGGCGAGCGGGCGGGAGGGATGCGAGGGAAAAGCGTCAAGAAACGGCGGGAAAAGGCCCTCGGGACGCCGCCAGGGCGGACCCACGCGCCTTTTTCGCTTGTGCCGGCTCCCCAAGCGCCCCCCAGGGCGCCGGGTTCGGTCTGGGTCCGCCGGCACCAGTTTTGGCCCGAGCCGGCGGAAAACGGGCTTCTAGGGGCGCGACTGGGCCATTTTTTGGCGCCGGCGCGGCAAAAACGCCTGGGGAGGGCCTGTTGGGGGCGCGGCTGGAGATGCCCTTAGGTCTCTACTTCTAATGTCTCAGTTGGTAGTCTTCGTTTCGAATTTATTTTTGTCCCACCAACACCGGTTTATTTTCGTCCTTTGTTCCGGGTCTTTTTTTCGTCCCACCTCCCACCTTCGCTTGGTTTTTTTTGTCGTTCTTTTTTCGTCCGGTTCTTTTCCCCCGCAACACCGGTCTTTTTTCGATAAAGATACTACACGCACGACATGCAACGCCACCCCGCTCGATCTAGATCTCGGCGGCGGCGGCTGCTCCTCCCTCTACTCGCGCACCGATGGATCCCCCGGGGCCCTCCCCACCTCCTCCCTTCTCAACGCCCATATCGCTACCCCTATGGCAATTCGAGCCGTAGTGGAGGTGACGGAAGTCCGACAGCGTCGGCTTGCCAGAGATGAAGAGGACAACCCAGTGTTGCGAGACTTGGGAGGAGGAATTGGCAATGGAGGTGGCTCCACCTGGATGTCGCCGACCGCCCACCGGAAGGAATCGAAGCGGGACGATGTGGTTCGGTGGCCAACGCGGGGCAAGAGGCGGCCATGGCGTTCCCGGGCATGGCGGTGTTTCTCGATCTGAAGAGGAGACGTCCTCCAATCAGTTCCGCCCTCTCCCCCGCCGGCTTCGCCCTCCACTCACCTTCTTTCCTTAAAGCGGGGAGGCCCCATATTGAGTCGAGCAAGTCAGCAGGTCGGCGGCCAGATCCGCCACAGCCACATGTTGTCGAGATGGGTCGCACCGGGAAAGGTAGATTGAGGGGGCGGGCACCGGTGCAGGGTGTTCGAGGACTGGTGTGGTAGCCGGCGGTTTAATTCCGTGGCGGAGGATGCCTTGACCATGGTCGGGGCATCCGCTTGATCTCACGCCTCCCCTGGCCACCGCCATCGCTCGATTCCATGCCTCCACCAGCCTCCGCCGTTTGAGCACACGGGCGCGGGAATGGGAGACGATTCTGACAGGCGTATGGGCCATCATCCTCTAGTCAGCATCATGGACGGTACTAGATGCAGCAGCGGGACCTTAGGCCAACTCCACCGCACGACCCCAAACGGACGTCCGCTTTGTCCAGATTTCGTCCGTTTGGGGTGGGATTTTGGGTCATGTCCGGGCGTGTCCTGGGATGCGGTGGCCGTGCGCCCAACACGCGGCCACCCATTTGCCACATTCTGTCCATGTCTATTTAAAAAACCAAAAGAACGTTTCAAATGTCAAGCCCTAGTTCAGGCCAGCGGCCTACACGTCCATTGCTGCCATCAGCCAGCGGCCAGCAACACAGTCAGCCTCCAAAATGAATAGTTGTCCTCGCCGGTAACGCAGCCAACGGCCGGCAACACAGCCGGCCACCAAAATGAATGTTTTCTCACCGGCACATAGCCAGCGGCCTAGTTGGCAGCCGGCACCCATGCCAGCCTCCAAAAAGAACGGCCACGGCCGATCGGACGACCTAGTTCAGGCCTTCGGCTTCGAGCATCTCCTTCTGCTTGGCCTTGAACCAGGCCCTCGTCTTGTCGCTCATCTTCGACAAGTCCACGCTCATGACCGCAAGGGCCACCTCCTTCGCTTTGGTGGCGGCGTTCGTCGCCTCGATGTCGAGCTGCCTCTGCCTGGCCTTGATGTTGTCGACCTCGATGTCGAGCTGCCTTTGCCGGGCCGCCTCCTTCATGTCGATCTTCCTCCTCTTGGCCGCCTCCTCCATCTCAAGCTTCTTTGTTTGAAGGTGAAAGTGCGTTATATCGACTAGAGGGGGGTGAATAGGTGATTTTTATGAAAGTCTTCAAAACGTGCAAAGTTATGAAGACAAACAGTAGAGATATGCCTATTACTATGCAGCGGAAGGTAGACTACACTAGGCAAGCCATGGTCAAGTATTCAATAGAGTGAAAGTACAGTGACAAATAGCTGCAGTGTAATAAGGATCAGGTAGGAAGATATTATGAAGCCAAACAGATCATACATTCACGTTGTGAAGACAAAAGATAGAGCGAACATGCAATGACTTCACAATGAGTAACAGTAAGTAAAAGGAAGTGAAGATGAAACCAGTGACTCGTTGAAGACAATGATTTGTTGGACCAGTTCCAGTTGCTGTGACAACTGTATGTCTGGTTGGAGCGGCTAGGTATTTAAACCTTAGGACACACAGTCCCGGACACCCAGTCCTGAACACGCAGCTCAGGACATCCAGTCCTCACCGTATTCTCCTTGAGCTAAGGTCACACAGACCTCGCCCAATCACTCTGGTAAGTCTTCAAGGTAGACTCCCAAACCTTCACAGACTTCGTTCACCGGCAATCCACAATGTCTCTTGGATGCTCAGAACGCAACGCCTAACCGGCTGGAGGATGCACAGTCCTCAAGTGTAATAAGTCCTTAGATCACTCAAACAAGAAGACTTAAGTGATGCCCAATTCTCTCTGGCTCTGGGTGTTTAGGGCTTTATCCTTGCTAGGTATTCTCTTTCTCAAAGGCTTCGAGGTGGGTTGCTCTCAAACGACAAAAGCCGTGCACTGAATCTGAGCAGCCAACCGTTTATGGTTGTAGGGGGTGGGCTATTTATAGCCACTTGGCAACCCGACCTGATTTGTCCGAAATGACCCTGGGTCACTAAGGAACTGACACGTGTTTCAATGGTCAGATTTCAAACCCACACGGCAACTTTATTTGGGCTACAAGCAAAGCTGACTTGTCCGACTCTGGACACAATTTGCTCTCATAGTCTTCACTCGAAGACATAGGTTTATTTTGTTTAGGCATCACTTCAGTCGTTCTGACTGGTTCTCTTGGACCCCACTTAACAGTACGGTGGTTCCTATGACTCAATCACAAATGAAAGAGAACCACGAATGATCTAAGTCTTCGAGCTCCATAGGCTTCACGTGGTGTCTTCTCTTGTCATAGTCTTCAATGTGAATATCTTCATATACCACCATTGACTTCAATGTCTTCGTACATTTTTAGGGGTCATCTCTGGTAGGAAAACCGAATCAATGAGGGACTTCTACCAGTGTTATCCTGCAATTCTCACAAATACATTAGTCCCTCAACTAGGTTTGTCGTCAATACTCCAAAACCAACTAGGGGTGGCACTAGATGTACTTACAATCTCCCCCTTTTTGGTGATTGATGACAAATTAGTTGAAGTTTTCAACGGGGAATATAATCTGTGAAATTTTAAAGGATAAGGAATTGTCTTCATAAGTTGCAAGGGCTCCCCCTGAAGATGTGCATATAAGTAATTTGCTTTTGGAATGCAAATGCACATGGCAGGTTGTACTTGTGGAGATCCACTTCACCTTATGATGACATTCCACTATGCATGTGAAAGTATATGAAGATAATGACATGCATAATGAAAAATGGACGTCTGCAGAATGATCTAAGTGCGGAATTTATCGTCGCACATGCGGAATTTATCATCGCAAAACAAGTTGGCAAATAAGTAGCAGACGACCATCGAGTTTAAGTGTTACAACTCAAAGAACCAAATGTATCAAAATGAGAGTTGTAAGCATGAAGCAAAATATAAAGTACCCGCCCATATGGACCCGCTTGAAGACTATCAACCTCATATGCTTCTCCCCCTTTTGTCAGTAAGGACCAAAAAGGTTTGAAGACATAGAGTGTCTACTCGTTCCCATGAGCAGCAGGGTCGTTGGTGGTGTTTGGCAGTGCTGAAGAGGGTGGTGGTGAAGTAGCATCGTCTTCATCCTCGATAACTTGGGCAGTCACTGTTGTAGCAGAGGAAGAGAACTCAGAGTCTTCAAGTGATGGAGTTCCTCGTAGCACAGCCCTTCTAGGAGGTGTGGAGTCAAACTTGAATCGCTCAGTGAAGCCATCCTCTTGAAGATCAGCTTCAGAACACATCATCGTGAGTCCTTTCCATGTACGGCGACAGGTTTCATGGGTAATGAAAGCATTCTTGGTGACAAGATTTCGAATGCGATTAACATCCACCAAGAGGCTTTTCATCTGACGCTTCAACCAGTCATGATGCCTATCCTGTTTTTGATGAAGGGCCACAAGAAGCTCTCGGTCATTGAGAACACGAGTGCGCTTCTTGGGTCTTGGAGCAGTTGTGCTGTCAGTGGCTTCAGTGGAAGCAGGGCGTGGTGCACGTGTAGTGCCAGCCAAAGGATACACCCGAGAGACTGCTTCAACTCCGTCAATGTTTTGAGTGAAGCTCTGGTGTTCTGCATTCTGAAGACTTAGAGGTTGCTTGGCAGGCTCAGGATAGATGGCTTCAGCAGAGGTATCCACATCAGGCATGAAGATCCGATGGTTGCGGGCTGAGGGCTGATACGAGATAGCAGAGTGAAGTTTGATCAGCCGCATTACCCAGGGGGCGTAGAACTTCAAACCAAACAGATCAGAGCCTGATGCAGCAAGTTGGCGTATGAAGAAGTCCTGTGCATTGAAGCATTTGCCATGAAGGATATAGAATATCAAAGTCTTCATTGCACCCTCAATCTTGGCATTTGGAGAGTGTCCTTTAATGGGCCAGAGAGTCCGCCTGATGATGTGATAGATGGTTCTTGGCAGATACTCAAGGTCTTCAACGAAGAATGCTGTGGGATAAGCAGCATCTTGGGGCAATGGTTTCATCATGCTGAGCATCTGACTCATATCAGGTTCAGGCCTCTGAAAGATGCTCTCAATAGCTTCAGTATGCAGCTGACAGCCTTGCTCGAAGAGATCGCCAGGAGTGGGCAAGCTAGTGAGCTCAATGATGTCAAATGCATTGGCTTCGTGATGAACATTGCCGGTCATCCACTCTAGGACCCAAGTCTTCGGATCTCTGTTGTACCCACGGATGTGGAGAGTGGCATAGAATTGGAGCAGCAGCTCTTCATTCCAATGCTCTTGGTCAGTTATGAATGGCAGCAGTCCAACTTGCTTGAAGCAATCCAAAGCTTCTTCTAGGCAGGGCAGACCAGCTATAGCTTCAATGTCAAGGCGCTTATGTGGGAAGATGCGACCTTGGTTGTACAGTATGCATGAGTAATAGCTTCACTGAGGATAGCTCCAGAACCAATCTGATGAAATCCTTTCCCTTGAGTAGGGGTTCTTGGAGCTATTGAAGAATGTATTGTCTGCCGTGAAGCCATTGATGTTGAAGGAGCCAGGTGTTGATGCAGGACCTGGGAACCTTGGCAGTCTTGGGATTGGCTTCTGTACCTGAGGCCTGTGCTCAACATGATAGTCGAACTGGGGACCGGCAGTAGACTCAGGAACAGAAGTGTCAGGATCAGTGGCTTCGTTGTCTTCTGATGCTTTTGGTGGGGAGGGCTCCACATTAGCTTCATTGTTAGTTGTGGCAGCCACACGATTTTCATCCTCCACTTGACGAGCTGGAGGGCCGGACACAAGCACGTTCTCTGTAAGAACTGCTTCTTGGTGAGACGAGGGGACTTGTAGTACTTCTTCTTCTTTGGCTGATGCAGCCGGAATGTCTTCAGCAGAGACGTGAGACCTTGGACCTTTGCGAAGCCTGCGCAACATGGGCGACACCTGTGGAGTTTGAGTGGGCTGGGCCTCATTGCCTTCTTCCTCTTGTGGGCGATCCGCCCATGAGGCATCCTGGGCAATTGGCGTCAATGGACGACCAATGCTGATGAGTTCGCTGTTGTCTTGCTGAGGAAGGACTACATCATCTTCTACATTGTCATGTTGACCAATGTCTTCAACAGCGATGGGATCAGCTGTTGGAATGTCTTCAGCTCCACGAGCCTCTGTGAAAGCAGGCACATGGATGGTCAGTTGGCGTTCTTGTGGATTGGCGTCGGGGTGAACCATGGAAATGGGTTCAACAACCAAGGGCTCTGTGGGAGTAGCCCTATCTTTCTTGGTCTTTCTCTTTTTCTTGGAGGGGGCAATAGGAGAGGCTTTAGGATATTTCCTTTTCCTCGCTTCAGCCTCAGCAGTCCTCGTCTTCTTGAGCTCTGAAGCTATTGACCGGCTTTTTGGCTTCGAGCCAGTCATTCTTGTGGGGAAGACAACCGGAACTGCTTCCTGCCTTGGTGCATCGGGTTCAGCTGTAACAGGCTTCTTCTTCTTCTTTGCGGCCATCCTGGGGTCGATGCCAGGACGCCCAAGTGCCTTGCGCTTCTCAGCCTCATTGTAGGCTTGCACACATCTGTCAGCCAGAGTCTTCATGCGCTCATGCGAACCCTGAGCTTCTGCATGTTTCTTCAGAAAGGCTTCCTTGAGCTCGTGCATCATGATCTTGAAGTTCTTCACATCTTGCACGCTGAGCTTGGCCATATGCTTCTTGAACTGAGCCTTTTCATAGTCAATCTTCTGCTTCAGCTCAACAACGCGCTGGGCGATGGCTAGTTCTGAAGCAATGGCGCCATGGAAGGCGACACTGAGGCTAATGGGTAGCTACAGATCATCAAAGCTGATGTTGGGCGTGTCAAACCACTCGTCAATAAAGTTGTGGATGATGGTTACATCAAAGAGTGGCAGATCATTGAAGATTTCTGCTTCTTCTTTGCTCTTGATGAGTTGCTCAAGAGCGTCATCTGCTAGGTCTTCATCACTTGACAGGTCAATGTCATCATTGCGCAGAATGGCAGCAGCTGTGAGCTCTTGGCCGCTGTGTGGCAGAGGCACCTTGGCCTTCTAGGGCTTTGAGATGCGTGATAAGTCTTCAGACTGCACATTGTCTTCAGGAGGTGCAGTTGCTAGTGGCTTCGCCCTTGAAATTTCGGGTGAAGGGGCAGGCTTTGAAGCTTTAGGCTTCTTCATCTTATTTGGCTTCAGCACTGCAGGAGCTTCTTCTGATTCAGAGTCAGCTGGAGGCTCATTCACTGCAGTCCCTTGAACTAAGATGCGGGTGATGAGGCCTTCAAGGTTGGCATACGGACCGATGACATTGGGTTCTGCTTCTCGTGTGCCATCTGCCCTTGGTGCTGAGGGACCAGGGTTGAAGTCTAACCCAAACTTCTTCTTGTTCTGCTTCGCTGAGTTTTGGGCAAACTGGAAGTTGCGCTTGAACAGATTGTCGTCACGACACCAGAGTAGTGACAACGGATGTGCATCATCAGGCTGTGGCCCACGGACCATGCATGGATAGAAGCTTTGGGCAATGGCTTCATCTCTGGACCTGGGTAGAAGATTCTTGTATAGGATGTCTCCCCACGGTCTTTTGATGACACTTTTCTCAGCATACTCTTGGGTTGTGAAGCGGTATTTGAACCATTGTTCTGCCCAATATCGTCGAATCCATTGGATTTGGGTCTTGCGCTGACTGTAATCCTCTTCAGGATCTGTCTTGTACATTTCTGCGAGTTCATCGGGCAGATCTCTGGATGTTTCGCCACGACGCTGTCTGCCCCCCCTTCCTTGCTGCTTTCTCTGAAGCCATAAACTTTAACTTGAAAGGCTTCAAGACGTTCAAAGGCTTTCTCTTGCTGGACCAACAGGAACTGGCTTTAGGAGAATTTATGTGATGCTGTAAGAATTCTGCAAATGAATGCAGACTATGAGAACCAAATGATTCTCCCACGGACATGTACCTGTGACAGCATTAAGGTGCGAGGGAAGGGGAAGAGGTCATATGCATTCTCAGAAGATTTTGAAGATAAATCAGTTTAGAAGACATTGACCTCATCGTGCGAAGACATTCACTCCTAGATAAGAAGTTGGTTCCAGATTTGTACGAACCCACAGATCAGTACAAGTGAGGAATCTAACTACTTTGTGAAGCACAAGTGAATATACTAGGCATGTTATGAGATGCAGTATGAGAGAGATCTAACTTGTGTGAATAGAAACTTCTTATGATAGAAAGTGACAAAGCCATAGGATCAAACGGGGCCGTAAAAAGAAGTTTTATTTACCACACTGGGAACTGCTAGACGGAGTGGGAGATGAGGCCGAGTAGTTCAATCTTCCGTGCCCTAACTTGGCGGCGGAGGACACCTATGGCGACGGCGGAGAGGACGATGTCCGCGATCGGCGTGAAGACGGCGTCGGAGAGGTTGCGGCAGCGAAGCGCTTTATCGCCGGCGTCGTCGAGGGCTAGCGGTGGCGCTAGGGTTCGTGCGAGGGTGGAAGAAGAGATAATGACCGCTGTGAGTGTGTATTTATAGGTACAGGGGCGACACTGCGCTATTACACAGGTGCCCCTGGCGATTCGCATCTGAGTAACACGTGGCCATCATGCAGAATTTTGGGGTTTGTCCCACGTCCCACGCACGCCTGGATTGTCGGGTGGTCGTTCCTACTTCTCCGGATTTCATGGGATGAATGAGCATTTAAAACGGACTTAAAGGTTGTCTCTGTGTCTTCTGCTGACAAGGGCGCAGAGAAGACATTCGATAGTTTCAATAGAATGCATATGACTTGGAGAGATAGAATTTGAGATAGAAAGCATAGAGAGGTTAGGGTCCGATCACATTCACTTAGTTCAAAAGATTCAAACAAGAAGACATAGCTATAAGTGAATGTTGTAGAGGACAGAACACTAGTATGTATATATCTATACAATCAACATAGTGAAGATAATCATGAAGACATGTTGAGATTGAAGCCAAACCAAATGTGAAGACATTGCAAGGTAACGCCATGAGTGAAACACTTCAAAATAGAACATTTGGTGGTGGCGTTACCCACCGTATAGGAAGTATTAGACCCAGACACGGCGCACAATTATCATGGTGCTCCGAAGTCAAATTCCACATTAATGTATTCACACTTAGAATGTATGTCTTCATTGATTCAAGATATACATTACTTCGTGTGTTGCACATCTAAGTCATCAATATGCATAAGTGTTAGGATGTGTGCCTGATCACAGGACATTTGAGGATTCTAGGATATTTAGCTCACACCGTAACTTATAAAATCTCTTCTCATCCAAGGGCTTGGTGAAGATATCTGCCAATATCTCTTCAGTGTTGACGTGTATGATATCAATATCTTCCTTCACAACATGATCTCTGAGAAAGTGATGACGAATTTCTATGTGCTTTGTCTTCGAGTGCTGAACAGGGTTGTTGGCAATCTTGATGGCGCTTTCGTTGTCGCAATAAAGTGGTACTTGCTTCAGATGAATGCCATAGTCCTTGAGAGTTTGCTTCATCCACAGAAGCTGAGCACAGCAAGATCCAGCAGCAATGTATTCAGATTCAGCAGTGGAGAGGGATACACAGTTCTGCTTCTTTGAAGACCAACATACAAGTGATCGTCCCAGAAAGTGACATGTGCCTGATGTAGACTTCCGATCAACCTTGTCACCAGCATAATCAGCATCCGAGAATCCAACCAGATCAAACTCTGAGCCCTTTGGATACCATAATCTGAGAGTTGGGGTGTGAGCCAAATATCGAAGAATTTGCTTCACAGCTAAGTGATGCGACTCCTTTGGTGCCGCTTGAAATCGAGCACACATGCAAACACTAAGCATAATATCTGGCCTAGATGCACATAAATAAAGCAAAGAACCAATCATGGAACGGTATACCTTTTGATCGAACTCTTTACCATTGTCGTCGGGACCCAGATGATGTTTGGCTGGCATTGGTGTTGTGAAGCCTTTGCAGTCTTGCATACCAAACTTCTTCAGGCACTCTTTGAGATACTTCTCTTGAGATATGAAGATGCCGTTGCGTTGTTGTCGTATTTGAAGACCGAGGAAGAACTTCAGCTCCCCCATCATAGACATCTGATATTGCTCTTGCATCATATAGCCAAACTCTTCACTGTACTTTTGATTGGTGCAACCGAAGATAATGTCATCCACATATATTTGGCACACAAATAGTTCACCATCATATGTCTTCATGAAGAGAGTGGGGTCTAGGGAACCAGGTATGAAGCCTTTGCTCTTCAGGAAATATTTGAGTGTGTCATACCAGGCCCGAGGGGCTTGTTTGAGGCCATACAGTGCCTTGTTGAGCTTGTATACCATGTCAGGATGTTTTGGATCTTCAAACCCAGGCGGTTGTGCAACATACACTTCTTCTTCAATCTTGCCATTGAGAAAGGCACTCTTCACATCCATTTGATATAGAAGTATGTTATGATGATTTGCATAGGCCAGCAGTATACGTATGGCTTCAAGTCTAGCCACATGAGCAAATGTTTCATCGAAATCAATGCCTTCCACTTCAGTATATCCTTGAGCAACGAGACGAGCTTTGTTTCTGACTACTTGACCATGCTCATCTTGCTTGTTGCGGTATATCCATTTGGTGCCTATTATATTGTGCTTCCATGGATCAGGATGCTTAACCAGTTCCCATACATTGTTCAGCTCAAACTATTGAAGCTCTTCTTGCATAGCTTGAATCCATTCAGGTTCCATGAAGGCTTCTTCAACTTTCTTGGGTTCTGTAATTGAGACGAATGCGAAGTGCCCACAGAAATTTGCCAGCTGAGTTGCCCTTGAACGAGTGAGTGGACCGGGTGCATTGATGCTGTCAATTATTCTTTCAATCTGCACTTCATTGGCAACGCGAGGATGTACAGGGCGAAGACTTTGCTCTTGCTGATCATTGTCATTGTTGGAGGGATTGTCTTCAGGTTGAGCATTGTCTTCAGGTTGATCTGGTGCGAAGATGATGAGTTCCTCTTCAGGATGAGATTCAGAAGGTATGATTTCTCCAGTTCCCATTAGCTTGATTGATTCACTGGATGGAACTTCATCTAGCACATTTTGGCAGGTGCTCTCTTTGTGAACCATTGGTCTCATCGAACCGCACATCCACTGTTTCAACCACTTTGTAATGAAAGAGATTGAAGACTCTGTAGGAGTGCGAATCCTTTCCATATCCAAGCATAAAACCCTCATGTGCTTTTGGTGCAAACTTTGAGGTGTGATGTGGGTCCTTAATCCAGCACCTTGCGCCAAATACTCTGAAGTAACTGACATTTGGCTTCTTGCCAGTTAGGAGTTCATAAGATGTCTTGTTAAGAAGCTTGTGAAGATAAACACGGTTGATTGTATGGCATGCAGTGTCAATGGCTTCAGGCCAGAATTTTCTTGGAGTCTTGTATTCATCTAGCATCGTTCTGGCCATCTCAATGAGTGTTCTGTTCTTGCGTTCAACGACGCCATTCTGGTGTGGCGTGTACGGGGCTGAGAATTCATGTGTGATGCCCAAGGTATCAAGATATGTATCAAGGCCAGTGTTCTTGAATTCAGTGCCATTGTCACTTCTGATGTGCTTTATCTTGGCGCCATAGTTGTTCATTGCTCGATTGGCGAAGCGTCTGAAGACATCCTGCACTTCAGTCTTGTAAAGGATTATGTGCACCCAAGTATATTTAGAGTAATCATCAACAATGACAAAGCCATATAGGCAAGCAGTAGTGGTAAAAGTTGAGTAGTGAGTGGGACCAAAAAGATCCATGTGAAGCAGTTCGAAGGGTCGAGTAGTGGTCATGATTGTCTTCGAGGGATGTTTGGCCCTCGTCATCTTCCCTGCTTCACAGGCACCGCATAAGTGATCTTTCTTGAACTTGACGCCCTCGATGCCTATGACATGCTTCTTCTTCGCAAGAGTATGGAGGTTCCTCATGCCAGCATGCCCAAGCCTCCGATGCCAAAGCCAGCATTTTGAAGCTTTTGCTAGAAGACATACTGCAAGCTGTGGCCCTGCTGAGAAATCTACTACGTACAAATCATCTTTCCAATACCCTTCAAACACTAGAGACTTGTCAGATTCCATTAGTACCAGGCAACGATATTTTCCAAATATTACGATCATGTTCAAATCACAAAGCATTGAGACAGACATTAAGTTGAAGCCAAGGGATTCAACAAGCATGACTTTATCCATGTGTTGATCCCTTGAGATTGCAACTCTACCTAGACCCAATACCTTACTTTTACCAGTGTCAGCGAATGTGATGTGGCTCTTGTCGGATGGACGTAAGGTTGAGTCCATAAGAAGACTTCTTTTGCCGGTCATGTGATTTGTACACCCACTGTCAATAATCCATTCTGAAGACGCTGGTGTCGTACCCTACAGTGCAGTTAGGGGGATAGGCTTCACGAAGAGAATTGTGAAGCAAAAACATTTGACGAACCAGTGGGTTATGAAAACTTAGATCCAGATTAGGACTAATAGGGAGAGTAGCATGCGATTCAGGAACGAAGTACATAGTAATGCCATTCGGGCATTTGATCTTGCGCCCTACAAGATGTTTAAGGTCCCCAGCAATAGCGTCAGAAGATTTTGGTTTTCTGCTGGAGACCTTTCCCTGCAAAAGAGAGTTAAGCTTTCTTAGCCACCCACATCTTCAAGGGTGGCTTAGAAGCAATAAGTCTAAGTGCAGCATCTGAGAATTTTGGCTTTGGAGCCCTAGCAAACAGTCTAGCAGGCGAATAGTAGTACTCATAAGAATAGGCAGAATAGTTCTTGGTCATATGAACATGGCGGTTTGATGAACCGCTCTCATATTCATATGCCTGAGTATGGTTTCCCTGCAAAACATTTGCGTTAGTGCGACTCAGGTGAGTCCTCTGTCTGTATGAAGCCTTTGGATCGTCTGAAGCCTTTGGTCTGAGGTTTGTCTTCTTCATGTGAGGTGTCATGAAGACATTCATAGGAAGATTTTCCAGACACCTTTTCGGAACCCAGATCTTCTTCATGGGTGGTCCATTCCTGCAGTTAGTACCAATGTACCTGGCAAACACTTCACCATACTGATTCTTAAACAGTACATAGTTTGCGTCAAAGGATTCATCAATGATAATGGGGTTAGCACAAGTGAAGCCAGATAGATTGGATGAATCTGCTGAAGGTTCCTTTGCAGCAACCCACATGGTTTTGGGGTACTGCTCAGGTTTCTAGTAAAAGCCATCTGCATTCATTTTCCTTACGAACCCAACACCCTCTTTCCTAGGGTTTCAGTTCAGAATCTGCTTCTTGAGGACATCACGTAATGTCTGATGCCCTTTAAGACTATTGTACATCCCTGTTTCAAGCAATGTCTTCAACCTAGCATTCTCATCAGCAATAGCGGTGGTATCCTCAGCGGAGGGGTTAGTTACCACATTAACAGTTGAAGATATTGCAACAGCAGTAGCAGTGGAACATTCAGCAACAGAAGTAGCATTTGTTGGGTTTCGTAGTAATTTCAAAAAAATTCCTACGCTCAAGCAAGATCATGGTGATGCGTAGCAACGAGAGGGGAGAGTATGATCTACGTACCTTGTAGATCGACAACGGAAGCGTTTGGTTGATGTAGTCGTACATCTCCACGGCCCGACCGATCAAGCACCGAAACTATGACACCTCCGAGTGAAAGCACACGTTCAGCTCGATGACGATCCCCGGACTCCGATCCAGCAAAGTGTCGGGGAAGAGTTCCGTCAGCACGACGGCGTGGTGATGATCTTGATGTACTACTACAGCAGGGCTTCGCCTAAACTCCACTACAATATTATCGAGGACTATGGTGGAAGGGGGCACCACACACGGCTAAGAATATGATCACGTGGATCAACTTGTGTTGTTCTGGGGTGCCCCTGCCTCCGTATATAAAGGCTCAAGAGGGGGAGGCCGGCCGGCCATCATAGGGCGCGCCAGGAGGAGTCCTACTCCCTCCGGGAGTAGGACTTCTCCCCCAATCCTAGTTGGAATAGGATTCGCGAGGTGGGAAAAGAGAAAGAGAGAAGGAGGGGGGCGCCGGCCCCCTCTCTCCTTGTCCTATTTGGACTAGGGGGAGGGGCGCGCGGCCCAGCCCTAGCTTCCTCTCCTCTTCTTCCACTAAGGCCCATTAAGGCCCATATAGCTCCCGGGGGTTCCGGTAACCTCCCGGTACTCCGGTAAAATCCCGATTTCACCCGGAACACTTCCGATATCCAAACATAGGCTTCCAATATATCAATCTTTATGTATCGACCATTTCGAGACTCCTCGTCATGTCCGTGATCACATACGGGACTCTGAACAACCTTCGGTACATCAAAATGCATAAACTCATAATATAACTGTCATCGTAACCTTAAGCGTGCGGACCCTACGGGTTCGAGAACAATGTAGACATGACCGAGACACGTCTCCGGTCAATAACCAATAGCGGGACATGGATGCCCATATTGACTCCTACATATTCTACGAAGATCTTTATCGGTCAGACCGCATAACAACATACGTTGTTCCCTTTGTCATCGGTATGTTACTTGCCCGAGGTTCGATCGTCGGTATCCCATACCTAGTTCAATCTCGTTACCGGCAAGTCTCTTTACTCGTTCTGTAATACATCATCCCACAACTAACTCATTAGTTGCAATGCTTGCAAGGCTTAAGTGATGTGCATTACCGAGAGGGCCCAGAGATACCTCTCCGACAATCGGAGTGACAAATCCTAATCTCGAAATACGCCAACCCAACATGTACCTTTGGAGACACCTGTAGAGCTCCTTTATAATCACCCAGTTACGTTGTGACGTTTGGTAGCACACAAAGTGTTCCTCTGGCAAACGGGAGTTGCATAATCTCATAGTCATAGGAACATGTATAAGTCATGAAGAAAGCAATAGCAACATACTAAACGATCGGGGTGCTAAGCTAATGGAATGGGTCATGTCAATCAGATCATTCAACTAATGATGTGATCATGTTAATCAGATGACAACTCTTTGTCCATGGTTAGGAAACATAACCATCTTTGATCAACAAGCTAGTCTAGTAGAGGCATACTAGTGACACTCTGTTTGTCTATGTATTCACACATATATTATGTTTCCGGTTAATACAATTCTGGCATGAATAATAAACTTTTATCATGATATAAGGAAATAAATAATAACTTTATTATTGCCTCTAGGGCATATTTCCTTCAGTCTCCCACTTGCACTAGAGTCAATAATCTAGATTACACAGTAATGATTCTAACACCCATGGAGCCTTGGTGCTGATCATGTTTTGCTCGTGGAAGAGGCTTAGTCAATGGGTCTGCAACATTCAGATCCGTATGCATCTTGCAAATCTCTATGTCTCCCACCTGGACTAGATCCCACATGGAATTGAAGCGTCTTTTGATGTGCTTGGTTCTTTTGTGAAATCTGGATTCCTTCGCCAAGGCGATTGCACCAGTATTGTCACAAAAGATTTTCATTGGACCCGATGCACTAGGTATGACACCTAGATCGGATATGAACTCCTTCATCCAGACTCCTTCATTCGCTACTTCCGAAGCAGCTATGTATTCCGCTTCACACGTAGATCCCGCCACGACGCTCTGTTTAGAACTGCACCAACTGACAGCTCCACCGTTTAATGTAAACACGTATCCGGTTTGCGATTTAGAATCGTCCGGATCAGTGTCAAAGCTTGCATCAACGTAACCGTTTACGATGAGCTCTTTGTCACCTCCATATACGAGAAACATATCCTTTGTCCTTTTCAGGTACTTCAGGATGTTCTTGACCGCTGTCCAGTGATCCACTCCTGGATTACTTTGGTACCTCCCTGCTAGACTTATAGAAAGGCACACATCAGGTCTGGTACACAACATTGCATACATGATAGAGCCTATGGCTGAAGCATAGGGAACATCTTTCATTTTCTCTCTATCTTCTGCAGTGGTCGGGCATTAAGTCTGACTCAACTTCACACCTTGTAACATAGGCAAGAACCCTTTCTTTGCTTGATCCATTTTGAACTTCTTCAAAATCTTGTCAAGGTATGTGCTTTGTGAAAGTCCAATTAAACGTTTCGATCTATCTCTATAGATCTTTATGCCTAATATGTAAGCAGCTTCACCGAGGTCTTTCATTGAAAAACTTTTATTCAAGTATCCCTTTATGCTATCCAGAAATTCTATATCATTTCCGATCAGTAATATGTCATCCCCATATAATATCAGAAATGCTACAGAGCTCCCACTCACTTTCTTGTAAATACATGCTTCTCCAAAAGTCTGTATAAAACCAAATGCTTTGATCACACTATCAAAGCGTTTATTCCAACTCCGAGAGGCTTGCACCAGTCCATAAATGGATCGCTGGAGCTTGCACACTTTGTTAGCTCCCTTTGGATCGACAAAACCTTCTGGTTGCATCATATACAACTCTTCTTCCAGAAATCCATTCAGGAATGCAGTTTTGACATCCATCTGCCAAATTTAATAATCATAAAATGCGGCAATTGCTAGCATGATTCGGACAGACTTAAGCATCGCTACGGGTGAGAAGGTCTCATCGTAGTCAATCCCTTGAACTTGCCGAAACCCTTTTGCGACAAGTCGATCTTTGTAGACAGTAATATTACCGTCGGCGTCAGTCTTCTTCTTGAAGATCCATTTATTCTCAATTGCTTGCCGATCATTGGGCAAGTCAACCAAAAGTCCATACTTTGTTCTCATACATGGATCCCATCTCAGATTTCATGGCTTCAAGCCATTTTGCGGAATCTGGGCTCACCATCGCTTCTTCATAGTTCATAGGTTCATCATGATCTAGTAGCATGACTTCCAGAACAGGATTACCATACCACTCTGGTGCGGATCTTACTCTGGTTGATCTACGAGGTTTAGTAGTATCTTGTTCTGAAGTTTCATGATCATTACCATTAGCTTCCTCACTAATTGGTGTAGGTGCTACAGAAACAGTTTTATGTGATTCACTACTTTCCAATAAGGGAGCAGGTACAGTTACCTCGTCAGGTTCTACTTTCCTCCCACTCACTTCTTTCGAGAGAAACTCCTTCTCTAGAAAGTTTCCGAACTTAGCAACAAAAGTCTTGCCTTCGGATCTGTGATAGAAGGTGTATCCAATAGTCTCCTTTGGATATCCTATGAAGACACATTTCTCCGATTTGGGTTCGAGCTTATCAGGTTGAAGCCTTTTCACATAAACATCGCAGCCCCAAACTTTCAGAAACGACAACTTTGGTTTCTTGCCAAACCATAGTTCATAAGGCGTCGTCTCAACGGATTTTGATGGTGCCCTATTTAACGTGAATGCGGCCGTCTCCAAAGCATAACCCCAAAACGATAGCGGTAAATCAGTAAGAGACATTATAGATCGCACCATATCTAGTAAAGTATGATTACGACGTTCGGACACACCATTACGTTGTGGTGTTCCGGGTGGCGTGAGTTGCAAAACTATTCCGCATTGTTTCAAATGTACACCAAACTCGTAACTCAAATATTCTCCTCCACGATCAGATCGTAGAAACTTTATTTTCTTGTTACGATGATTTTCAACTTCACTCTGAAATTCTTTGAACTTTTCAAATGTCTCAGACTTATGTTTCATTAAGTAGATATGCCCATATCTGCTTAAGTCATCTGTGAAGGTGAGAAAATAACGATATCCGCCACGAGCCTCAATATTCATCGGACCACATACATCTGTATGTATGATTTCCAACAAATCTGTTGCTCTCTCCATAGTACCGGAGAACGGTGTTTTAGTCATCTTGCCCATGAGACACGGTTCGCAAGTACCAAGTGATTCATAATCAAGTGGTTCCAAAAGTCCATCAGTATGGAGTTTCTTCATGCGCTTTACACCGATATGACCTAAACGGCAGTGCCACAAATAAGTTGCACTATCATTATCAACTCTGCATCTTTTGGTTTCAACATTATGAATATGTGTGTTACTACTATCGAGATTTAATAAGAATAGACCACTCTTCAAGGGTGCATGACCATAAAAGATATTACTCATATAAATAGAACAACCATTATTCTCTGATTTAAATGAATAACCGTCTCGCATCAAACAAGATCCAGATATAATGTTCTTGCTTAACGCTGGCACCAAATAACAATTATTTAGGTCTAATATTAATCCCGAAGGTAGATGTAGAGGTAGCGTGCCGACCGCGATCACATCGACTTTGGAACCGTTTCCCACGCGCATCGTCACCTCGTCCTTAGCCAATCTTCGCTTAATCCGTAGTCCCTATTTCGAGTTGCAAATATTAGCAACAGATCCAGTATCAAATACCCAGGTGCTACTGCGAGCATTAGTAAGGTACCCATCAATAACATGTATATCACATATACCTTTGTTCACCTTGCCATCCTTCTTATCCGCCAAATACTTGGGGCAGTTCCGCTTCCAGTGACCAGTCTGCTTGCAGTAGAAGCACTCAGTTTCAGGCTTAGGTCCAGAATTGGGTTTCTTCTCTTGAGCAGCAACTTGCTTGCTGTTCTTCTTGAAGTTCCCCTTCTTCTTCCCTTTGCCCTTTTTCTTGAAACTAGTGGTCTTGTTAACCATCAACACTTGATGCTCCTTTTTGATTTCTACCTCCGCAGCTTTCAGCATTGCGAAGAGCTCGGGAATAGTCTTATTCATCCCTTGCATATTATAGTTCATCACGAAGCTCTTGTAGCTTGGTGGCAGTGATTGGAGAATTCTGTCAATGATGCAATCATCTCGAAGATTAACTCCCATCTGAATCAAGTGATTATTATACCCAGACATTTTGAGTATATGCTCACTGACAGAACTGTTCTCCTCCATCTTGCAGCTATAGAACTTATTGGAGACTTCATATCTCTCAATCCGGGCATTTGCTTGAAATATTAACTTCAACTCCTGGAACATCTCATATGCTCCATGACGTTCAAAACGTCGTTGAAGTCCCGGTTCTAAGCCGTAAAGCATGGCACACTGAACTATCGAGTAGTCATTAGCTTTGCTCTGCCAGACGTTCAGAACATCTGGTGTTGCTCCAGCAGCAGGCCTGGCACCCAGCGGTGCTTCCAGGACGTAATTCTTCTGTGCAGCAATGAGGATAATCCTCAAGTTACGGACCCAGTCCGTGTAATTGCTACCATCATCTTTCAACTTTGCTTTCTCAAGGAACGCATTAAAATTCAACGGAACAACAACACGGGCCATTTATCTACAATCATACATAGACAAGCAAGATACTATCAGGTACTAAGTTCATGATAAATTTAGGTTCAATTAATCATATTACTAAAGAACTCCCACTTAGATAGATATCCCTCTAATCCTCTAAGTGATTACGTGATCCAAATCAACTAAACCATGTCCGATCATCACGTGAGATGGAGTAGTTTCATTGGTGAACATCACTATGTTGATCATATCTACTATATGATTCACGCTCGACCTTTCGGTCTCCGTGTTCCGTGGCCATATCTGTATATGCTTGGCTCGTCAACTATAACCTGAGTATTCCGCGTGTGCAACTGTTTTGCACCCGTTGTATTTGAACGTAGAGCCTATCACACCCGATCAGCACGAAGAACTTTCGCAACGGTGCATACTCAGGGAGAACACTTCTTGATAATTTAGTGAGAGATCATCTTATAATGCTACCGTCAATCAAAGCAAGATAAGATGCATAAAAGATAAACATCATATGCAATTAAAATATGTGACATGATATGGCCATCATCATCTTGTGCCTTTGATTTCCATCTCCAAAGTACTGTCATGATCTCTATCGTTATCGGCATGACACCATGATCTCCATCATCTTGATCTATATCAATGTGTCGTCACGTGGTCGTCTCGCCAACAATTGCTCTTGCAACTATTGCTATCGCATAGCAATAAAGTAAAGCAATTATTGGATGCTTGCATCTTATGCAATAGAGAGACAACCATAAGGCTTTTGCCAGTTGCCGATAACTTCAACAAAACATGATCATCTCATACAACAACTTATATCTCATCACGTCTTGACCATATCACATCACAACATGCCCTGCAAAAACAAGTTAGACGTCCTCTACTTTGTTGTTGCATGTTTTATGTGGCTGCTACGGGCTTAAGCAAGAACCAATCTTACCTACGCATCAAAACCACAACGATAGTTTGTCAAGTTGGTGCTGTTTTAACCTTCGCAAGGACCGGGCGTAGCCACACTCGGTTCAACTAAAGTTGGAGAAACTGTCACCCGCAAGCCACCTATGTGCAAAGCACGTCGGGAGAACCGGTCTCGCGTAAGCGTACGCGTAATGTCGGTCCAGGCCGCTTCATCCAACAATACCGCCGAACCAAAGTATGACATGCTGGTAAGCAGTATGACTTATATTGCCCACAACTCACTTGTGTTCTACTCGTGCATATAACATCAACATATAAAACCTAGGCTCGGATGCCACTGTTGGGTTTCGTAGTAATTTCAAAAAAATTCCTACGCTCAAGCAAGATCATGGTGATGCATAGCAACGAGAGGGGAGAGTATGATCTACGTACCTTGTAGATCGACAAAGGAAGCGTTTGGTTGATGTAGTCGTACGTCTCCACGGTCCGATTGATCAAGCACCGAAACTACGGCACCTCTGAGTTCTAGCACACGTTCAGCTCGATGACGATCCCCGGACTCCGATCCAGCAAAGTGTTGGGGAAGAGTTCCGTCAGCACGACAGCGTGGTGACGATCTTGATGTACTACTGCAGCAGGGCTTCGCCTAAACTCCGCTACAATATTATCGAGGACTATGGTGTAAGGGGGCACCGCACACGGCTAAGAATATGATCACGTGGATCAACTTGTGTTGTTCTGGGGTGCCCCTGCCTCCGTATATAAAGGCTCAAGAGGGGGAGGCCGGCCGGCCATCATAGGGCGCGCCAGGAGGAGTCCTACTCCCTCCGAGAGTAGGACTTCTCCCCCAATCCTAGTTGGAATAGGATTCGCGAGGTGGGAAAAGAGAGAGAGAAGGAGGGGAGCGCCGGCCCCCTCTCTCCTTGTCCTATTCGGACTAGGGGGGAGGGGCGCGCGGCCCAGCCCTGGCTGCCTCTCCTCTTCTTCCACTACGGCCCATTAAGGCCCATATAGCTCCCGGGGGGTTCCGGTAACCTCCCGGTACTCCGGTAAAATTACGATTTCACCCGGAACACTTCCGATATCCAAACATAGGCTTCCAATATATCAATCTTTATGTCTCGACCATTTCGAGACTCCTTGTCATGTCCGTGATCACATCCGGGACTCCGAACAACCTTCGGTACATCAAAATGCATAAACTCATAATATAACTGTCATCGTAACCTTAAGCGTGCGGACCCTACGGGTTCGAGAACAATGTAGACATGACCGAGACACGTCTCCGGTCAATAACCAATAGCGGGACCTGGATGCCCATATTGACTCCTACATATTCTACGAAGAACTTTATCGGTCAGACCGCATAACAACATACGTTGTTCCCTTTGTCATCGGTATGTTACTTGCCCGAGATTCGATCGTCGGTATCCCATACCTAGTTCAATCTCGTTACCGGCAAGTCTCTTTACTCGTTCTGTAATACATCATCCCGCAACTAACTCATTAGTTGCAATGCTTGCAAGGCTTAAGTGATGTGCATTACCGAGAGGGCCCAGAGATACCTCTCCGACAATCGGAGTGACAAATCCTAATCTCGAAATACGCAAACCCAACATGTACCTTTGGAGACACCTGTAGAGCTCCTTTATAATCACCTAGTTACGTTGTGACGTTTGGTAGCACACAAATTGTTCCTCTGGCAAACGGGAGTTGCATAATCTCATAGTCATAGGAACATGTATAAGTCATGAAGAAAGCAATAGCAACATACTAAACGATCGGGGTGCTAAGCTAATGGAATGGGTCATGTCAATCAGATCATTCAACTAATGATGTGATCCTGTTAATCAGATGACAACTCTTTGTCCATGGTTAGGAAACATAACCATCTTAGATCAACAAGCTAGTCTAGTAGAGGCATACTAGTGACACTCTGTTTGTCTATGTATTCACACATGTATTATGTTTCCGGTTAATACAATTCTAGCATGAATAATAAACTTTTATCATGATATAAGGAAATAAATAATAACTTTATTATTGCCTCTAGGGCATATTTCCTTCAGCATTATCACGCTCAATGCATTTAAGACATGGTGGTTCAATCCTTCCTGAGCGAAACTGATCTGTTTGGCATGAAGTGACTCGTTTTCCTTTTGAAGATCTTCATGAGCCGCTCTCAATTTCTCAAGATCTTGCTTCTTTGAAGATAATCATAGGAAAGCTTTTCATGAGTTGTTGAGAGAGTATCATGACAACTTTCAAGTTCCTGATACTTAACATGAAGATTTTTTATGTCTTCAATTAAGGATTGAGATCGAGTCATTTCAGTACCCAACAGATCATCGCTTCTGTCTAACAGTTTTTGAATATGTTCCATAGCTTTCTGTTGTTCAGTTGCAATTTTAGCAAGTGTTTTGTAGCTGGGTTTCGAACCACATCAGAGTCATCATCGCTAGATGTTTGATAGTGAGTAGTGCGTGTGTTTACCTTGGCACCACGTGCCATGAAGCAGTAGGTAGGAGTGGAGTAGTCCTTGTCATTTGCATCGGTGTCGGTGATGAAGTCATTGTCTTCAGTGTTGAAGATGGACTTGGCGACGTATGCTGTAGCCAGACATGCAATGCCAGAATCAGACTCCTCCTCAGACTCCACCTCTGCCTCCTCAGAAGCGGACTCCTCCTCTGAATCCATTTCCTTGCCAACAAACGCACGTGCCTTGCCAGATGAGCTCTTCTTGTGTGATGAAGACTTTGAGGAAGACTTGGAAGAAGACTTTGAGTATTTCTTCTTCTTCTTGTCGTTAGAGTCATATTCCTTGCTCTTCTTCTTCTTTCTGTTCTCATTGTCCCACTGTGGACACTCAGAGATGAAGTGTCCAGTTTTCTTGCACTTGTGGCATGTTTTCTTCTTGTAGTCATGAACAGAAGCTTCATCATTCCTTGAGCTTGATCGTGAAGACTTTCTGAATCCTTTCTTCTTGGTGAATTTTTGGAACTTCTTCACAAGCATTGCAAGTTCCCTTCCAATGTCTTCAGGATCATCAGAACTGCTGTTAGACTCTTCTTTAGATGAGGAAACAACTTTTGCCTTCAAGGCACGAGTTCGCCCATAGTTTGGACCGTAGATATCTCTTTTCTCAGAAAGCTAAAACTCATGTGTGTTGAGCCTCTCGAGTATGTCAGACGGATCAGGTGTCTTGAAATCAGGACGTTCTTGAATCATCAGGGCTAGGATGTCAAACGAACTATCAAGTGATCTCAGCATCGTCTTGATGACTTCTTGTTTGGTGATCTCAGTAGCGCCGAGGGCTTGAAGCTCATTTGTGATGTCAGTGAGGCGGTCAAATTTGTGCTGGACATTCTCATTGTCATTTCGCTTGAAGCGGTTGAAGAGGTTGCGAAGGACACTAATTCTCTGATCTCTCCGGGTTGAGATGCCTTCATTGACCTTGTAGAGCCAGTCCCAGACCAGCTTGGATGTCTTCAAAGCACTCACACGGCCATACTGTCCTTTGGTCAGATGACCACAGATGATATTCTTGGCAGTAGAGTCCAGTTGAACGAATTTCTTGACATCAGCAGCAGTGACACCTTCTCCAGCCTTGGGAACGCCGTTCTCGACGACATACCATAGGTCGACGTCAATGGCTTCAAGATGCATGCGCATCTTATTCTTCCAGTAGGGATATTCAGTTCCATCGAAGACGGGGTACGCATCGGAGACTTTAATTATCCCTGCAGTCGACATAGCTAAAACTCCAGGTGGTTAAACCGAATCACACAGAACAAGGGAGCACCTTGCTCTGATACCAATTGAAAGTGCGTTATATCAACTAGAGGGGGGTGAATAGGCGATTTTTATGAAAGTCTTCAAAACGTGGAAGTTATGAAGACAAACAGTAGAGATATGCCTATTACTATGCAGCGGAAGGTAGACTACACTAGGCAAGCCATGGTCAAGTATTCAATAGAGTGAAAGTACAGTGACAAATAGCTGCAGTGTAATAAGGATCAGGTAGGAAGATATTATGAAGCCAAACAGATCATACATTCACGTTGTGAAGACAAAAGATAGAGCGAACATGGAATGACTTCACAATGAGTAATAGTAAGTAAAAGGAAGTGAAGATGAAACCAGTGACTCGTTGAAGACAATGATTTGTTGGACCAGTTCCAGTTGCTGTCACAACTGTACGTCTGGTTGGAGCGGCTAGGTATTTAAACCTTAGGACACACAGTCCCGGACACCCAGTCCTGAACACGCAGCTCAGGACACCCAGTCCTCACTGTATTCTCCTTGAGCTAAGGTCACACAGACCTCGCCCAATCACTCTGGTAAGTCTTCAAGGTAGACCCCCAAACCTTCACAGACTTCATTCACCGGCAATCCACAATGTCTCTTGGATGCTCAGAACGTGACGCCTAACCGGCTGGAGGATGCACAATCCTCAAGTGTAATAAGTCTTCAGATCACTCAGACAAGAAGACTTAAGTGATGCCCAATTCTCTCTGGCTCTGGGTGGTCAGGGCTTTATCCTCGCTAGGTATTCTCTTTCTCAAAGGCTTCGAGGTGGGTTGCTCTCAAACGACAAAAGCCGTGCACTGAATCTGAGCAGCCAACCATTTATGGTTGTAGGGGGTGGGCTATTTATAGCCACTTGGCAACCCGACCTGATTTGTCCGAAATGACCCTGGGTCACTAAGGAACTGACACGTGTTTCAACGGTCAGATTTCAAACCCACACGGCAACTTTACTTGGGCTACAAGCAAAGCTGACTTGTCCGACTCTGGACACGATTTGCTCTCATAGTCTTCACTCGAAGACATAGGTTTATTTTGTTTAGGCATCACTTCAGTCGTTCTGACTGGTTCTCTTGGACCCCACTTAACAGTACGGTGGTTCCTATGACTCAATCACAAATGAAGAGAACTACGAAAGATCTAAGTCTTCGAGCTCCATAGGCTTCACGTGGTGTCTTCTCTTGTCATAGTCTTCAATGTGAATATCTTCATATACCACCATTGACTTCAATGTCTTCGTACATTTTTAGGGGTCATCTCTGATAGAAAAACCGAATCAATGAGGGACTTCTACCTGTGTTATCCTGCAATTCTCACAAACACATTAGTCCCTCAACTAGGTTTGTCGTCAATACTCCAAAACCAACTAGGGGTGGCACTAGATGCACTTACAGAAGGTCTAGGTATTGCTTCATTTGCTCCTCCTTGCTTTGCCGCTTCTTCTCGTCCCTCACATCCTTTTTGGGACATCATGCCAGGCAAAGTGTCATGTAATGCCATGGATGAGGCATCACGTATGTCATCAACCTTGGAGTTGGTCTTGCCCCTTGGCCTCCTCAAGGCCTCGCCATCTCCACCTCCGGCGTACTTGGTCGTCTTTAGTCCTCTCTTCCTTTGTAGTTCACGGTATTGGTCCTTGAACTTAGGGCAATTGTTGATGATCGTCCAACAATGCATAAGAGTGAATGGCTTGTCATTGTGTCGGGCCTTGAATGCCTCCAAAGATTGAAATGCCTAAATCACGTGATCAATAACAAGTGAACATGCAAACATATACACGGCTGAAGTGTCATGGCCGTAGCAAGGAAAGGGCTAGGAAGAGGAGAGCATACCATGTCCCCAACACCGAGACCACTCACGGGTCGTGCTTCAACGCTCTCAAATGCGGCGCAATACTTGTTGCACTCTTGTTGGATGAACAACCATCTCTTTTGAATCGAGCCGATGCCACGGTTGCTTGTAAATTGGTAGGGCTCAAACATCTTCCTTTCATGGAATGTTTTGTGGACTCTCGTCCAAAAAACAATGCCCTTTTGTTGCGCACCGGTCCTCGGGTCTTGGCTAATCTCCATCCAAGCTTGGCAAATCAACTTGTCATCATCTTGTGTGTATGAATCCGTGCGAATGCTCCTCCTCTTCTTTTGTGCTTCCGCTCTTTGGGTCAGCTCGTCGATGAACAATGACTCGCCACTATATCAATGTCATTGCCTTCTTCTTCATCACCGTCACCTTTGACATAGATGTCATCGTCTTCATGCCACGAGTCACCATGGTCGTAGTCAGCACGGTCGTCGGCCTCTTCATCAGGCACGTACTGGGCGTGGCCATCCTGACTTTGGGTCTCCTCGGGGTCGTAGGAACGACCATGCCCACCCTCGAAGATCACATCCTCCATGTACTAGTTGTAGAAGGGGTCATCGACCGTTGGCGTTGGTGTTGGCATTCCGTCAAACAAGACGCGGGGGGGCGGCATGGTGCCCGTGAACGGTGCCCGTGATTGCTTTCTTTGCATCTCGACGGATGCCCGGCCGCCGCTGCTGGACCCAGGCGTGACGTTGAGGTCGATGACGGCCGCGGGACACGGTGTGGATGGCAAGAACAAACCCATGTCCAGCAACCCCGAGAAATGGGTCTGGCCGTTGTGCCTTGGCGGAGGAAAGCCGGGCGACATGGGCGCGGTCCGCGATGTCGGCGACTGGCAGTGCGAAGGCCGGGCGACCGACGAGCCTATGCTCGCGGGGCCGGCGGCCGCTGCAGGGAACCCGGCCGGACGGCCCATGCCAAGCATGAGGATGGCGTGCGCTTTGTTGAGGAGGTCCTCCTCGTCGGCAGAGGCCTTGTGCCGCGCGGCCTCCAGCTCCTCGCGCTGGGCAGCGAACTTGGCCGCGGCGGCATTGACCTTGACGACCGCTCTCCGTTCCCTCCTCTTCGCCGATTCCGCGTCCTACTTGGCGGTCTCCTCCGGCGTGCACTCCGACCGCGACTTCCTTGGCGCCTTCTTCTTCACCTTTGCGGGCTGGTCGACGGCCATGCCGCCGGAACTCGGCGGGGCATTGGCCATGGACGGGGGAGAGAGGGGGCGGCGGGAGGGACGTGGGAGGGTTTGGGGGAAATGGCGCCAAATGGGCGTGGGGGGGGGGGGTTGGTTTCTCCCACCGACAGGCGGGCCAGGGGAGGACAAGCGCGCGCGTCCCACCCGTTCGCGCGCTGTTCGTTTCACCCCAAAACTGGCGCAAACTTGGGTCGGGGATGGGTCAAAAGCGGACACAAAGCGGACAAAAGTCTGTTTGCGCCCCCGCGCTGGGCCGTCTCGTTTGTCCTTTTTACCCCAAACGGACGGGGGCGGACAGGATAGGGTCGCGCGGTGGAGTTGGCCTTACCCATGCTCTCCACTATGGTTTGTGATGAGCTCCCCCCATCCCCCCTAGCTCTCTTCTTTGCCCTCACATTTTTTCATGATCCTGTTTATTCTCAAATCAAAGTCAATGGGACATGATGCACCATAAGAATAAGATGTTTGCCTATTTTTAAATGACGAGTTGTTTCAGAGTTGTTAGAATAAGTGGGCCCTCATTCTTTTCTGTTGCAAAGAGAGCCTTGGCTCAGTGGTTGGGCATGCGGTTGTGCAGCCTAACGACCCGAGTTCAATTCCTAGAATTGACAGGTGATGCACAGGGGTTTTCCCCCATTTATTAAGGATCAAGTTTGGTGTGTGGTGGAACCACTCATAAAGAAATATCTTGATACTCATTTAAAAAAATCTGAAATCTGAGGACCATGTTTATCTTGGTACTCATACTAAAAATGGCCGTATGCATCCCTAGTTGGTGCAGAGGCTCAAGATGGCAACAGGGACGAAACCCATCGGGTTTTGCTTGTCCAAACCCATCCCCACGAGAAAATCGCAAACCCATCCCCGTCCCCATCAACATGTGCGGGGTTGAATTTTTGCCCGTCCCCTAAACCCATCGGGTTTTCAAAACCCACGGGGAACCCGTCCCCACGAGCAGTCAATGAAAACAACAACATTTGGAAGAAAAACAGGAGCATATTACAGCAGTAGGCGACGGCTGGGGGACCTAGGTTTAGGTTTAGGTGTCGTGTTGTGCGGGAGAGAGAGTCCTAAAGAGCGAGCAACACTGCAGCGACCGAGCGAGGGGTTGGTTTGTAATCCAGGGCCTTGACGCTGTGGGGCTCGGTTGCTCGGGCACTGTGGCTTTGCGCCACTTGAGTCAAGATGGATCGGTGCGTGCTAAATAATGTATTTTGACGAGTTTTGTCGGGTTTCGGCTTCGGGTAGTACTCAAACGGGTTTAAACCCGCGAAACATGTCGGGTTTTATAATGTACCCACGAGCAGCCACGCGGAGATAGAAAGTCGCCCATCCCTGTCCCCTAATAGGGTAAAAATCTGCGGGGACGTGAGTTTCAGGGCCCCATTGCCATCTTGAGCAGAGGCCGGGGAAGTGAAATTCTCCCCCATTTTAAAGATGAAAAAACATTGACTCCATAACTAGGTAATTAAAAAGGCAACTGATCTAGCTCTAAGCGGGTGAAGGAAAAGTTCGCGTAACTCACGCGGCCCTCGCGTCGCCCCTGGCGACTCGGGGCCGATCCCATCTATCGCCGCCCGCCTCCCCTCATCCCCCTTCCGTCCCTCGCCGCCGCCGGAGACGACCGCCGGCAAAGCCCGCGCGGACGCCGGGGAAGGTGGCGGCGGGGATCTCGGCACCCGGATCGATCTCGTCGGCTTGCGGGCTAGAGTATCGCGTCGGTGGCCTACGGATCCTTGGGCGGCGGCCCTATCGGCGAGGCGGCGTCATTTGGCGGCTGGAGACGTTTGCAGGCGACGCTGGCCAGCGTACTCGGCCGCGCGGGTGGCGGGTCGCTGGTGGAGTCCGGCCATGGCGTGGTTCTCCATTGCGTTAGATCTGGAGGTTCCCCTTTCTCCTGCTGCCTCTGTCGTCGTCCTGGTGGTTTGCGGCTGCAGGCTCCGGTGGTGGTGAGCCCTGGTGGTGTACTTTGGGTCCGGGGGAAACCTTGGCCAGTCTAGCTGCCCCGGCGGTGGCGACGCTCATGGGCGCCGCTTTCCTTCATGAAGGCGCAGCTGAGGGCCCAATCTACCCACCCCGATCCCCGGCCGGGTGAAAACCTTCAATCCTTTTCGGATCTGGCGGCAGCGGCACTTTTTGTGTCGTGACCTTCCTGGAGGTGTCGTCAGGGGCACTGGGGCTCGGTTGGGAGTGCAGAGGATCTACAGGTGGAGGGGATAGGACCAGTGGTAGAAGGTGGTGTTCGCGAAGGAGGAGCGGCGTTGCATCTGATACGTCGACAATGGCGGGTCTCAGCGGCATGGAGCAGCGGGGTCTCGCTGCTGGGCGTGTGTTGATGGACGAGCGCAGGATGGTGGCGTTGTCTGGCGTCGTGGTGGCGTCGCCGGCAGCTAGACCGGGCAAGGTAGATGCAGCAGTACATCTCTGAAGATGGATTGGTGGCAGGTGGCTGCGGCGGCCTCATACCCGGCAGACGTCCTGGTTGAGGAGTGCGCCGGACCGGTGGGTGACCCATACCCGGCAGGCGTCCTGGATGGGAACTCGGGTCTTAGATGCTAGGTTTGGCTGCGAGGTCTATTTGGTATTAGGCCCAGACTATCAGCATCCCTTCATCAAATGAATAGGAGTAGCAACAGATGTTGCCTAGACGGTGGCTTCAGACTTACTATTGTATTTCTTTGTAAGGTCTTTTGAGAATAATTAATAAAGTGGTTGTATGCATCGCTCAGATGCAGAGGCCGGGGGTCTTCCTCCTTTTCTAAAAAAAATTAGATTTGCTTGTTCAGAATTTTGCAGGCATGTGCTGTGATTTATTGATCTGGTCTTGTTTTGTTTGCAGAGACGCATGGTGATGTATCAAATTCTGTCCTGCAAAATAAAGGAGCGTTGAGGATGATGGTTTTCATGTTGCCTTGGATCATGCTGGTTCGGTAGTGACCTCTAATATGTCAGATAAGATCTTGGGGTATTATATTCTATGATTCTCCATTAGATTGTTGGCTCATTGCAGGATTTGACTTGTTGTGTTGGGTTAGTTGTGATGCGTGTCGCCTATAAGGATACGCTGTGGCCGTGGGCCATGCGTGTGCCTATGCATGCTACGTAATATTTGTGTTCATCCATGCAAGAGGAAAGTAACTTAATAGTTTGAAATAAAAATGACTCCGAGAAGATTTGGTCATGGTGCAGTATTCTTAGGCTAACTTATCATTTCTTGTAGAAGCTAGAAAGATATGTCTAGATAATAAATGTACATAAAATTTGGTACGTATAGTTTCAATACATTTGCATTTCACTTTCAGTTATATGTAGGTTTCTAGCATGCTTTTATTAGAGGTCTTTGCCAAGTGGTGTGTGGCTGAATTAGATGGCAGTTGTTCCATCGGTTGTTGCTGGTCATATAGAGTTTACCTTTGATTTCCTATATGGTGTACTTGGGTCCAGTTCTCTTCAGAAAATTTGATGTAGTTTTCTACAATAATTAGCCTGATTGGTATTATTTGGTGACCTATGAAGTTGTATAGCTATCTTGTAGAAGGAACCGGTAATCTGCCAAAAGTAGAGCCATGATAACTGCATTCAGTGAAGACTGTATTACAAGAATTTTCAATCAATAATAAAACCATGGTTTTCAGTAGTGCTTGTACAATGAAAAGGAGGGCCTTGCTTCGGCAGACCCCCCCCCCCCCAACAAAACGTAGAAGGGCAGATTGGTCATACGAAAGAAAGGTATGCCCAGCTCGTATTATACGGATGTAACTGACGTACGTAGACCGCGCGCATGCAAAAAAAAAAACTGCCCGCACGATCTACCCGCCCACCCCATCTACTCGCCCGTCCACCCCGTCTACTCGGCCGCCCCATACGATCGCCGCCGCCGCGGATCGCCGCCCTCCGACCCCGTCCGACGCCGCCGTCCGAGCCCGTCCGACGCCGCCGTGGCCGTCCCAACGGCGTGCGTCCAAGCACCCCGTCTACTCGCCCACCCACCTCGTGTACTCACCCGCCACATCCGATCGTCGGCCCCGCGGATCGCCGCCCTCCCACCCCGTCCGACGCCGCCGTCCGACCCCGTCAGACACCGCCGTCGCCGTCCCAACGGCGTGCGTCGCCGCATCTCACTGTCATCATCCACCCCCCGGACGTGAAGGGCCCGACGTGCCACGCCGCCTCCGCACCACTCTCCCCACCCCCCGTCGCGGATCCTGCCAAACATCCGGCCGGTGGCTCGTCGTGCACGTCGCCGGCTGCTAGATTCAAGGCGGGGACAGCTGCCGTCGTCGAACGCCGGCGACGCCTACACCGCGGGGCAAGGTTTGTCATCTAAACCTAGCGGGCATGATGGATATAAGTTAGGGCTAGTTAAGTGATGAATCTAGAATGTAAATGGAGGCCAGACTTAATTTAAGGAACGCTTATTTATGTCATGACGACATCACACAATATGCACACACCGATGGGCAACCTCAACTATTTGTTTCACACAAGACAAAAAAGTGTTGTTTGAACCATTGCTTTAAGAAAAAATTCATGGTAGCTGCTGGGTTCATGGATTACACGTCTTTCTATTTTTTTGCAAACCAACATGAGTTTTTGTCCTTGTTGTAATCAACACTTCAAATGGTTTGCAGTTCTGTGAGTTTGGCGTGTTGACATGGACGAAGAATCCGCATTCGGGAGGGACGAGAATGGTACTGATAAGGTGACTAAGACCGATAACGATAATTTGAACGAAGATGATGACAGCAGCGACAACGATTCCGTCTCGTCATATGATATCTTACCTCCGGAGGATTTTGATAATAATGAACATGGCGCAAATAGCGAGAACGTAAGTGGCGTATATTTTGTTTTTATTTTTGAATTTGCAAAGTATGGCATGGCTAACTATATATCTTTGTGTACAAATTTACAGGAAGATGTGGATGTTAACAATGTGCAACATAATTGGCAGGAATCATTTGCAGATAACTGGAGCCAGGTTAGTTGTTAGATGTTGTACGTCGATCAATAGTATGATTTAAATGATAGTAATTGACATATATATTTTCAAATGAATGTTGTAGGAGGAGTCAGATGGTCTTGTACTTGATCACGATGAGGGAGAGATTGATATTGAGGAGGCTCAAAGGGAGCAGAAGATGCTTGAGACACATTGGAAGGTTATGGCTATGACCTTTCGGTCGCAAGGGGATGCATACATATTCTACAACAATCACGCCAGAGAGCACGGGTTTAGTATCAGGAAACAGAAGGTGAAACGAGGTGCTTCGGGAATGATACGGTACCGGCGGTTTCTTTGCTCCAGGGCAGGGAGAAGGCAGAGCAAGTTCATAACCATGGAGGGCCGCAAGCGCAGGCTTAGACCGGAGACTCGTTGCGACTGCGGTGCACATATGGTGGTGAAGCTGGACAGAGAACGTGGCGTTTGGTTCGTCGCATCATTCGTGGATGATCACAACCACGCGATGGCTCGGCCCGACGAGGTTTGTTTTTTGTGGTCACACAGACGGATTGGAGATGGCCAGAGGGCAGAGATATTGGCGATGGAAGCGGCCGGGATAAGGAAGCATATTATAATGGACAACTTCATCAGCAGATACGGTTCGTACGATAAGTGCGGGCTTATCAGGAGGGACATTTACAATCTTTGTTGCAGAGAAAAAACGAAGCTCATTGCAAAGGGAGATGCAGAGACGGCAGTTGGCATTATGAGGAGCAGGAAGGAGAAGGACCCTGAGTTTTTTTTTGAGTATGTGCGTGACAAGGAAGGGCGATTGAAGAGTATGTTCTGGTGCGATGCACAGTCACGGAGGGACTATCAGGACTACGGAGATGTGGTCGTGTTTGATAGCACGTATAAGATGAACAGATACGGTATGCCGTTCGTCCCCTTTGTCGGAGTTAACAACCACCGTTGCACCACAGTGTTTGGTTGTGCCATCATTGCTGACGAGACGGAAGGGACATACGTGTGGCTGCTGCAGACATTTATGAAGGCAAACTGTCAGGTGAAGCCAAAGTCAATAATTACAGACGGTGACGCTGCAATGATCCGGGCTATTCGGACTGTCCTTTCAGATGTTTTCCATCGTCTTTGCTCCTGGCATATCGAGAAAAATATGCAAAGGCACCTGCATTACAAGTCACTGGATGAGTTCAGATCGCTCCTGTACTATGCCACCTCTCAAGTGAACTTTGAGCAGAGATGGAAAGCTTTCTATGGTAAGTGGAAGACGGATAGAACCGAAGAGTGGCTTGACAGGATGTACAGGAAGAGGAGACTTTGGGCAGCTTCATATCTTTCCGATGGTTTTTTCCTTGGTATGCGAAGTAACCAGAGGAGTGAAAGCCTCAACTCCTGCCTTCACCTTCACCTGGACTACGGTATGACAATTGTTGATTTGGTGGTGCATTATGAGAATTGTATAGTTCGCCTGCGTGAGAACGAGGCGTACGATGACTGCGAGGCATTCCAGAAGGAACCACCGTCGGTTACTGAATATAAGGCCCTTGAGGAGCATGCCGCCAAAGTATTCACACCTGCTAATTTCTACATCCTGCAAGATGATTTGCATAAGATGGGTCAGCTGGAGATATTTGAGACGCTCGTGGGAATTGGGCGTCAAACATTCATGGTGACATGGAAGGATAACCACAAGTTCACGTACAATGTTGTTTATGAACCAGGTAACTCAGAACAAACTATTACATGCAGTTGTCTTAGGATGGTTCGGAAAGGGCTGCCATGCAAACACATTCTGTTTGTTCTCCATCATCTGAACTTAACTGAAATACCAAAGTGTTGTGTCATGCATCGGTTGTCCAAACATGCGAGAGATGGGTTGCCTGTGCAGCGGAAGAGTGATATGTTTGGATGGGGTTGGTCAGGGCCATTGGAGAGAGAACGGTATAGTGCAATAACCATTAAAACCGCAGAAGCTGCTCATGTTGCAGCAAATGATCCCTTCTTGTACGACGAGTTGATGAAATGTCTGGACAACATAATAGCGCAGAAAAAGATTTCAGAGGAGGAACTTGTAGGAAGTAGAAGGTATGCTATGCTGAAGAAGGAGGCAAGTCAGGCGCAACAAGTTGAGCCTGGTATTGGTGATCCTCAGAAAGTTTCGACGAAGGGTGCACCTAAGAAGGGGCGATCGAAGGGGGGCCCCGATGTTACAAAGAATGGTAGGCCAAAAGATTTTACAGAGAAGAAAAGTGGTCCTTTGTGCAGTCTGTGTGGTCTCCCAGGTCATAACAAGGCTACATGCAGTAAGAACGAGAAGTGAGTTGCAACCTTTTTATTTTTGTTATGTTGCTACTTTGATTTTACCAACTATATTTGCTCATCCATTTCTTTATGTTTTGTTCAGGAACTGGGCGTAGAGACGCAGCTTGGTTTGTACAAAGAATAAAAGTGGTCGCACGAACCTTTGTCGTTTTTTATTCGTACGTGTCTGCAAGAAAACTTGATAAGTTATTTGTTTGTGTTTTGATAAAAGATATATGTAA
This sequence comes from Triticum aestivum, assembly GCF_018294505.1. Lineage (NCBI taxonomy): Eukaryota > Viridiplantae > Streptophyta > Magnoliopsida > Poales > Poaceae > Triticum > Triticum aestivum. Next base: position 2,905,571 of record NC_057809.1, on the reverse strand, counting down.
TAAATTTGGAGATGACATTGCATATGTTATACTACCTGGGCATGATGATGATTTTGTTTGCTGTTTGCTACCTGGGCATATATGTTGTACTGATGATGATTTTGTTTGATGTTGTTTCTGGCCGCTACTTTCTGCCAAAATAATTGAAAAAGTGAAGTTTTTTAAAAAAAAATGCCCGACCACCGCTGCTGGGCCCGTAGTAGCTTACGGAAGCTACCCAAATCAAGCCCAAAGGCGACTCGGGCGGTCGATCGAGCCCACTAGCGGGCCCAGCAGCGGGGTCCAACGGGGCGCACGGGGATAATAAGAGAGGAGTTCGAAAGGGGGGGCGGAGGCATCTATTTAAGCCGCTCCTGGCGCCCCCCCGCTTCCGAGGTGGGACTAAAACTTGGGCGCTGCCCCGCGCGGGCGAGGGGAGGGGGCGTGGGCCGGGGGAGGGGCGAGGGGAGGGGTGCTTGGGCCGGGGGAGGAGCCCCGCGCGGGCGAGGGGAGAGGCCGTGGGCCGGGGGAGGAGCCCCACGCGGGCGAGGGAGGGCCAGCACGTTTTTTTTATATATTTTTTCTTTTTATTTTTCTTTACTTATTTCAATTTGCTGAACTTTTTATAAAATACGTGAACTATATTTGAAAAAACTATTTTTATTTTTCTTGAACTATTTTGTATTTCCTGAACTAGTTATAAAATTTCATTAACTTATTCAAATCCGTGAACTTTCAATGAAAGAAAAAGAAAAGAAAAAGAAAAAGAAAAAGAAAAAACAAACCAGAAAAAAAATTATAAAAACATGCTGGCCCTCCCTCGCCCGCGCGGGGCTCCTCCCCCGGCCCACGGCCTCTCCCCGCGCCCCTCCCGCGGCCCACGCCCCCTCCCCCTCGCCCGCGCGGGGCAGCACCCAAGTTTTAGTCCCACCTCGGAAGCGGGGGGGCGCCAGGAGCGGCTTAAATAGCTGCCTCCGCCCCCCCTTTCGAACTCCTCTCGTATTATCCCCGTGCGCCCCGTTGGACCCCGCTGCTGGGCCCGCTAGTGCGCTCGATCGGCCGCCCGAGTCGCCTCTGGGCTTGATTTGGGTAGCTTCCGTAAGCTACTATGGGCCCAGCAGCGGTGGTCGGGCATTTTTTTAAAAAAACTTCACTTTATTTTGGCAGAAAATAGCGGCTGCAAACAACAGCCCGCACTGACCACATCACATTTATTTAGTTGCGACAAATGGCAAACAGTGCATAATACAAAGTGCGTACATAACATGTTCAAAAATCATCACCCACGATGCTGCAAGTAAGAGTGATATTGTAGCAGACCACATCACATTTATTTAGTTGCGAAACATGCTAAACCATGCCGCAGATAAGAGTAATATTGTAGCAAATACCAACCACTGCAAATATATAGATGTCTTAATATGTAAATTGTATCAAGATACCGACAACGGCACATTTATTTAGTGGAGATAATAGCCAACACCCCATCCTCCTACTCATTTGGTCTCCATGATCTTGAGGATCTTCTCTTTCACTACTTCCTTCGTGTTGCACTCTGAAAAAAGTATTTCAGCTAGAATGCGTCCCCTTGAAGCATTAACCTCATCTTGATCGAACTCAAATGCCCAACCATCTCCGTCCCAGTGTTGAACGCATTTCACCACGAAAAGACCACAAGAGACTCTGCAAGAAACCACAAGTCAGTTATTGATGGATCATACAAGTACATACTAATTCAACATTTGCAACATACCCGTCTTTTGTGACGGCATATTGTACTCCCTTATTGGCCAGGAAGATACATCATGATGATCCGTTTCAATAAGAGCATTCACCTCCTTTGTATCAATAGCTATCTCTGCCCTCTGAAATAAAATTGACAAATCCATATAAAGTACTTTTCGAAGAAATATATATTGTTTTATGTAACGTTGTAAGCTTACCAGCTTAGCAATCTTTGCAAGAACTCTTTTGCTGCATTTACCAGTAGAGTTTAATACTTGAAACTCCTTTTTCTTGTTGTGCATAAGAACTGTTATCCAATGATTTTCTTCCACATGAAAAGGAAAGTATGCCTACAACAAAGTTTATTCATGTTGGTGTACACACAGATATACTACGAATGATCATACTAAACTGAAGTACCTTATCTTTGATGAAATACTCTTCAGTAACTCTAGACACCATTTTAGTTTGGTTTGTGAAATGATCCATAAAATGCCTCTTAGAGTTGACAACCTTTCCATCAGCACGAAGAATAAGCCAGTGGGACACCCAAGATGATAATATGTGACGGTCAGCACGAGGATTATGGGTCTGCATATGGTTGCAATAACAATTGATGACCTACAAAATAACATAACAGCAATACGCCTATTAGATAATTTATATGCAAATGACATGTCCAACTTAATAACTTATTGCTAATACTTACACCGCCATGCAACCATTTTTTCGAAATGATGGCTTCAAGCATATGAGGTGTACATGTTTCCCCACCAATTCCCGTCATGTGCACGACAGTTTTCCTGCGAAGCTTCTCTGAGTCTGCCAGTGTCCGGATATAAATCTTTGCGGCCTCTATGTGATCCTCATTAATGTAATCAGTATTAATCATAGCAGCTCTTATACCAAACAGACCTAAAATAGTAAGAAACAATGAGTTAATAAAGTGTGCATGCAAGGACAGAAGTATGTTGCTACAATAATCTACTTAGCACTTACTTTTCTTTGCACGTTTACGTCCACCGTTCTGCTGGTAAGGTGAAAGGCAATATTTTGACTGTTTCCTCTTGCGTTTCCCATCATTCTCCTTCCCATCATTCTCCTTCCCATCAGTCTCCTTCCCATCACTCTTCTGAGTGCCACTTTCTATCGCATTTTTAATACGGGTGTTCAGACTATCCATACTAAAATCCTCAGATTTATCGGCGCTAGACCCGTCTGACACTTCATTCATATTCTTGGGGGTTGAAGTAAAAGGTGGAAATTCATTCGTGGCTACCGTCTCAAGAGATGGGTCGGGTGAATTACCGTTGTCATAAATAACGAAGGGGTCGCCTTCATCTCCTGTACCAGGTGTGTTGTGATGCACACCTTTATCACGCGCCAATTTCTTCCCGTTCCCGGTGGTGAAGGATGCATCCACCCTGTTGTCCATGTCTTCTTTTGCGGGAGTTGATTTTACATCTGTCCAATATTTTGATTTATATTTTGATGGACCATACTTCCCCATCCACGCTTCACTATGCTCCACAAACTCAATGTCATCACGAAACCCCCTGAAGGCAAGACCTTCCTTCTCTAGCTTCTGCACTACAATCTGCAATGACACATCGAAATTATTTATTACATGCATAAATTATCAATAATCCCATGCAAACTGAAATACACATCAGTATTTACCTCAGCACATTTTTCAGGGAGCAGTCTAATTTCTTTTTGCATATCTTTGATGCATTTCATCACTTGATCTAATGTAGTATCCCTGCTGGAAGAAGCCTCGTCTCTATTATCTTTCATTCTTTGGGCACGATCTGTTCCATCTTCTTGCTCTAATTCTTCCTCTGCCTTTCTTCCTTGCTGAGCAATTAATGTCTGTCTGTACTTCTCACTTATCACGTCATCAATCTGTTACATATTAAATCAATATAAATTTCTCAACACATAAATAGCAACATAATTGCATGCAGTTGGAACCATTAAAACTTACCGTCCCATTACCACGGCCGTATGCCGTGTCGTACGCGTCACGCTTCATAGCCTCATCTTCTGACCAATTGACCATCAACGGATACTCATGAGCTAGTGGATCAAATGCCTCTTCATCCAGTGGCTGCACTTTCTCCCAAAACATGTACTGCACAAACATGAAGTATATCAGCAAATTCTTTTCACAAACTTTAGTTTCAAATAAACAAATATAACATAAGGTTTACCTGTATGAGGGCAAGGTTTCCGATCGGCCAAGTAAATTTTTCAAGATCTGACAAGGTCTTTGTGATGCCTTCCACGCAAACGCGTAAAGTAAATGCGTTCCAATTATATGATTTGATGGCCTCCACATCGTGCACTAACTTGTAGTAAGCATTAGGAACTTCTCTCGTGGACTGCGGTGCAAGAACCGTGCCCAGAAGAACCAGAACAATTCTACGGAGGAAATCATCATCGTACGTGCCACTGGCAACGATGTTGTCAATCAGATCGTCTATCATCATTTGCCCCATTTTCGAATCTACAAAACGACTAGGCACCTTCACCTTCGCCTTTAACCCCCCTTTACCTAGGGCTTTAATGGCATCTTTGCCCTTGTTCTGTAGCCCAAAAATGTCATACACATCTTCGGTGCGCAATGAAATCGCACCGTTTTCTGATGGCATGATGAACCTTTTTCTGTCCATTGCATACGATTTAATAATAAACTTGAGCAAACATTTTCGCATCAGCACACTAGGAATCATCAACATTTTTTCAAGACTAGTGCTCGCAAACCGCGTTTTCTGCCTAGAGTTTAGTTTGCTGACCAAGAGACACCACTTCTCAACCGAACAAAAAATCTCTCCGTACTCCTCCATCGCTAGGAATAGGAGCAAAAATAATGTTAGCTACTATGTATGCGTACATGATAAACATGATGAATGGATAGTACCTCGTGCCATGAGATCGGTGCCGGCCCTTGGGGACGATGGCGCGCTGGCGTTGCTAACTACAAACAAAATTCATACATATATAAGCTATCATGCATGCATAATTATTACCAAAACTATAGCCAAATTAGATATATAACCTCATTCACATTAGACATAATCAAATTAGACATTCTCACATTATTCTCTAAGTACATAGTGTACTGACCTTGGGACAAAATATTCAACGATCAAGGTTATGCTTATATTTTAATGCCCTGTTTCATAACAAATTATTTTCTAAGTACTCTAAAAATATTAGGCCCCGACTCTAAAAATATTTTCTAATTACTCTAGGAAGTTGGCGTCGGCGTCAGAACGCGTCTACGGCGGCGACGGGGGGCAGGTTTCGGGAGTTACCTCGAAGGTGGCGTCGAGGTCGTAGGGGGCGTCGGGCGTCGGCGTGAGGTCGCGTCGGCGGCAGATGGCGTCGGTGGCGTAGGGGGCGTCGGCGTCGAGGGCGTCGGCTAGAAGGTGGCGTCGGGGGCGTAGGGGGCGTCGGCGTCGAGGGCGTCGGCTAGAAGGTGGCGTCGGGGGCGTAGGGGGCGTCGGCGTCGGGGGCGTAGGGGGCGTCGGCGTGAAGGCGCGTCTGCGGCAGATGGCGTCGGGGCCGTCGGCGTCGGGGGCGTCGATGGCGGCGTCAGCCGCAGATGGCGTCGGGGGCGGCGGGCGCAGGCAGCTAGGGTTAGGCGGCGACTAGTGGCGATCGTGGAGGCGGCGTGGACTCGCGATCGTGGACGCGGCGTGGCTTTGACCCCCGATCGAGGCGAGGTCCACTAGGGCTTTGACCTCCTCGGATCGGCTGGAGTCGGCTATAGCCGGGACACCTTCGAGGGCCACTGCCTCCCCGCCACGTCAGCAATAGGTGGGGGCAGTAGGAGGTTAGATCCGGCTATTAACTATGCGGGTGGGTTAGGGTGGGGCCGCGCGCCCCATGCATTTTTCCTATAATTTTGTAAATTCGTGTAATAAAATATTTTCGTCATGCAAACTTACATGAAAACAAAAATCATTTGCCATAGTCACGTACCCCCAGTGCAACCAGGCTATTTTACGGTCTACCGGAGGGGGGTTCCCGACTACTTTTTATTTTTACTCCGCCAAACGGCACGAAACTTTTTCCGCATGATGGCATCACCCTCGACAGCACCCACGCCAGTTTGCATATTTTTCCGACGCTCGACGCGTTTTCTAGGATTTTCCTCGTGAAAATGCCGTAAAACAATGGCCGGACGTGACGCAACGTTTGTTTTGTGTCTGTTTTTGTTCCAACCTTGCGTGGGGCCCTACGTAGGCTGTGCCCGCACGTCCGACCAATTTGGTGCAATTGCATGCATGCGATCACATACACCCAGTGCAACCAGGCTATTTTACGGTCTACCGAAGGGGGGTTCCCGACTACTTTTATTTTTGACTCCGCCAAATGGCACGAAACTTTTTCCGCATGATGGTATCACCCTCGACAGCACCCACGCCAGTTTGCATATTTTTCCGACGCTCGACGCCTTTTCTAGGATTTTCCCCGTGAAAATGCCGTAAAACAATGGCCGGACGTGACGCAACGTTTGTTTTGTGTCCGTTTTCGTTCCAACCTTGCGTGGGGCCCTACGTAGGCTGTGCCCGCACGTCCGACCAATTTGGTGCAATTGCATGCATGCGATCACGTACACCCAGTGCAACCAGGCTATTTTACGGTCTACCGGAGGGGGGTTCCCGACTACTTTTTTTTTTGACTCCGCCAAACGGCACGAAACTTTTTCCGCATGATGGCATCACCCTCAACAGCACCCACGCCAGTTTGCATATTTTTCCGACGCTCGACGCGTTTTCTAGGATTTTCCCCGTGAAAATGCCGTAAAACAATGGCCGGACGTGACGCAACGTTTGTTTTGTGTCCGTTTTCGTTCCAACCTTGCGTGGGGCCCTACGTAGGCTGTGCCCGCACGTCCGACCAATTTGGTGCAATTGCATGCATGCGATCACATACACCCAGTGCAACCAGGCTATTTTACGGTCTACCGGAGGGGGGTTCCCGACTACTTTTTTTTTTGACTCCGCCAAACGGCACGAAACTTTTTCCGCATGATGGCATCACCCTCGACAGCAGCCACGCCAGTTTGCATATTTTTCCGACGCTCGACGCGTTTTCTAGGATTTCCCCGTGAAAATGCCGTAAAACAATGGCCGGACGTGACGCAACGTTTGTTTTGTGTCCGTTTTCGTTCCAACCTTGCATGGGGCCCTACGTAGGCTGTGCCCGCACGTCCGACCAATTTGGTGCAATTGCATGCATGCGATCATGTACACCCAGTGCAACCAGGCTATTTTACGGTCTACCGGAGGGGGGTTCCCGACTACTTTTTTTTTGACTCCGCCAAACGCCACGAAACTTTTTCCGCATGATGGCATCACCATCGACAGCACCCACGCCAGTTTGCATATTTTTCTGACGCTCGGCGCGTTTCCTAGGATTTTCCCCGTGAAAATGCCGTAAAACACTGGCCGGATGTGACGCAACGTTCGTTTTGTGTCCGGTTTCGTTCCAACCTTGCGTGGGGCCCTACGTAGGCCGTGCCCGCATGTCCGACCACTTTGGTGCAATTGCATGCATGCGATCACGTGCCCACAGTGCAGCCAGGCTCTTTTACGGTCTACCGGAGGGGGGTTCCCGACTACTTTTTTTGACTCTGCCAAATGTCACGAAACTTTTTCCGCTCGTTGGCATCACCCTCGACTGTACCCACGTACCCCTAGTGCAACGAGCAACGAACTTTGGTGCAATTGTGTGCAGTTTCAAAATTCTGTTTATTTTGTTTGCTGTCGTTTCATGATGATGATGCCATTGCATGTGTTATACTACCTGGGTTGACCGACGTGGTGAAAAAACGCACCCGTTCGTGTTATTGTCGCATGCCATGTTTTTCCCGTGTTACTGTTTCATGCATGTTTTTTATATACACGCCGCAGATTACCTCGCATCCCAGCCAACGGCCAGCGCCTCCCTCGAATCCCGCCGCCACGGACCCACCGAATCCCACCTACCCCGGACCCCAACTGGCCAACCAGCGCCTCCCTAGGATCCCACCACCACGACCGGATCAGCCTCGCTCCCCGCACACAACGACTTTGACCCGCCCCGCCGCATCCTCCTCGATCTCCCCGCCCAATGCACGCCTCCAACACGCCCACACAAAAAATTTTCCCCGCGCGGGCGAGGGGAGGGTGGCGTGGGCCGTGGGAGTGGGCGAGTGGCGCCTTGCCACCATGGGCCGAACTGGGCCGGCCGGTGACAGCACAGAAAACGGCCTCCTGAGCCTTGCGTCGGCCGCGTGCACTGAGGGGCGAGTTGCAATGCCATATTTAGTCCCACCTCGGAAGCGGGGGGGCGCTTGGAGCGACTTAAATAGCTGCTTCCGCCCCACACCTCGAACTCCTGTAATCTAACTCCTCAGTGCTCCGTTGGACCCCGTTTCTGGGCCCGTTAGTGGGCTCAATCAGCCGCGCGAGTCGCCTACGGGCTTGATTTGGGGTAACTTCTCCTCTATGGGCTCAGCATCGGTGGTTGGGTTCTTTCTTTTATGTTGCTTAAATTTTTTGCCGGTATTTTATGTGTTTACTTCACCTTTTTACAGCATCAATGGAAATATCCCATTAATAACAAAAACTATATCAATAAGTGATACATTATACAACCATTCCATTACTCGTTAAAGCAACATAATTTTGTTCATATTTTTTTACGTGTTTACTTCTCCTTTTTACAATATCAATGGAAATATTCCATTAATAACAAAAACCATATCAATAACTGATACATTCTACAACCATTCCATTACTCGTTGAAGCAACATAATTTCGTTCATATTTAGGATATTTTACATTCAAACGAAATTTTACATGAAAGATTACGGCAGTGGAAAGATTAACACTAAAATAAATCTAACTACTCCTCCTCGCTACTCACAAGATCAACCACTACCGTCTGCCCGCCGTCTTCACCGCCGTCTTCGCCGCCGTCTGAGTCATCGGAGCTGCCCAAGTCTCCGAAAAATTCTTCCAAGGTAGACGACTGTTGCGCTAGTGTATCGGTCGACTCCCTGATCGCCTGCCAGTATCCCGGCTCGTCTGCCGGGTCCCTCGGGTCAACAACATCCTCCGGCGGCATCCAACCGGTCTCCGACGTGGAGTTCCGGATCGCGCGGATCAAACCCGGCGACTCCAACGGGTCGCCCTCCTCTTGCATCGCCGCTAGTTCCGGTGGGATGTGAAACTTAGGGGCGGCCGCTGGAGCGGCGGGAGCGGCCGGCGCGCCTGCGCGAGCGCGCCGAACGGCACGGACCTGCACAACCGGGGCGGCGGGGGGCGCGAGGGGCGCGTTTGGAGCGTCCGCGCGGATGCCTCGAGACTTGTAGAAGCTCACGACGGTGTCGAAGTCGCGGCCTACCCAAAAGTTGAGGCGACCTTCGGGGTTCCACGGACCGGGTTGTGCCGGCCCAGGCGTGGCATAGCCGTCGCTCGTCACGTGCCAGCCGTGTGCGAGGCAACATGACGGTGGCACGGGGATGCCGTGCCGGTAGATATCCACGTTCTGCGGCCCGCTGAGGCTAGAGGGCCACAGACCGCCCGGCGCGGCGCCGCGTCCACCACCTCGTCCACCACCGCTGCCGCCGCCAACCGCCCGGCGATTGCTCCCTGCGCCTCCACTGCCGCCTCCACTGCCGCCTCCCCAGCCGAACCAACGCCGGCCGAAGCATCCGCGTCCATGAGGCATCGCGCCGGAGAGAGCCGCCGCCCCGGAGATCGATCGGAGAACGCGGGGTCGCGGACGGTCTCTAAGAGGAGAGGCGGAGTCGGGGGCGGTTTATGAGAGGCTAGCGCGCGGGTCGGGGGTGGATTTATGGGAGGCGAGGGTCGGGCGCGGGTCGGGGGCAGGCGAGGCGGCAGCGGGGGCGGGGGGGGGGGCAGGCGGCAGCGCGTCAGCGGGGGCGGCCAACGCGAGGCGAGGCGGCAACGCGGCGCAGGCCGAGGCGGAAGCGGCCGCCGCAGGCCGAGGCGGAAGCGGGGGCGGCCGACGCGAGGCGGAAGCGGCCGCCGCAGGCCGACGCGGAAGCGGGAGGGGGGGCGACGCGAGGCGGAAGCGGGCGCCGCATGCCGAGGCGGAAGCGGGAGCAGGCCGCAGCGCTGCAATCGGTAGCGGGGCCTGTAACCGCGCCATGCATGCATGCATGCGCCTGTCCGCGCGTAATTACCGGACGTGGGCGTGCGGGGGTGGGCGCGCTGGCGGGACGACCCGGCCAAAAAAAACGTACACGTATACGTATACATAACGAGCGGGACGGTAGGCGGGCGGCTTCTTTTTTTATTTTTGCCCATCGTGCCCTCCGTTATGAAGGGGTATGGGACAATCTTAGCCGTCCTTGTGTTGAAGGGGGTCTACCGAAGCGGAAGTGTGAAAAGGAATAGTCCCAAGATTCAAGTTTGTTCACCAGAGTGGCTTTTTGATTAGTTTTTGCTTTTGTTTCAAGTGCCAATCGAGGAACCATGGCAAGTACAAGCTTTATGCTACCATGATGGTAAATTCTGCATCACTTATTAATCTTTGCTATACATTGAAGATGCAAAAAAAAGAAATAGATGGTTATTCTGGGGAAGTAATAAGTGTAGTGGCCATCGACCGGGGGCGGGGAGAAGATGATGGGAACTTTTTGGGATGACAAAATTTGAGAGAGAGGAGATGCTACTGCTCCTGATTGTTGCTGATGATGTCTACGGGAGAGAGATTGGGAACGCGATTTGTCATATGCATATCAATGTATAGCTACCAACGGTCTGCTCCGAATTTCTGGTAGTCATCGAAGGATAGAGGATTATTCAGTGATTGAACCACCCAACTGTTTCTTTGTATCTGACTTACTAAGTGTTTAGGTGTTTAGGTGCACACGTCTGATGTGAAACTGAAATTAGAGCTGAAAATAATATATTTTGTGCACAATAAGAGATGCAAGTATTTGCCAATCTGAATTGATTAACTCGGTTCTCAAAAAAGAATGAATTGATAACTCAAGAGCAACAATACCATGTCCTTATTAATAACAAATACCAAGATAAGCTGGGTACTGAAGTCATATTGAGTTACTGACACAACGTATGACACAACTCTGTAGCAAACGTGCTACTTTGGTTTCTGAAGCTTAGTGCATACGATTTCTGGGCACTGGAGCCATACTGACACAGCCCCATAACGAATCTTCCACCATGCACTTCATTTGAACAATATGTAGTTTATATTCGAGGGTTCATGTACTGGGGAGATAAATCATTGCAATCTTGACTATTGTATACTGCTTTGGAACCTTGCAGAGCGCAAATCTGCAAAGCCATGTGTGTTATTTTCTGATCCTACAATTATTTTTTAAGACAATACATGATTGACCATGTTTAACCAGTTGGTTCATGTATGTTCATTAAAGAGCAGAGAAGATTTGTTGAGAAGAGAAACAAAACACTGTACTATCGACAGGGTAGAGCACGACGGGTAGGAGGAGGTGAGAAACAGAGTAGAGAGTACTGCACCTACAACAGAGTACGGGAGGATTGGGAACAGGGTAGAGAACGACGAGGAGGAGGCGAGAAATAGAGTAGAGAGTACTACACCTACAATAGAGTGCAGGAGGATTGGGAGAAGGAAACGAGGAGGAAGAGGCAACGAGAAGAAGAGAGGGGGCAGGAAGAGTGGTGAGGGATCGCTAGAGTGCGACCATGGCCTCGCCCTCTCGGATTGGGAATTTCAGCCTACTTTGGCATGCTCACACCTGCGTACTGGAGCTCGCGCTGGAGTAGAAGTAAGGCCGATATTGTGGACGCGGATGGACTGTAGTGCCTCCCGCCTCAGCAGCTCTAAGGTTACACATTCTCTGCACACACCGCCTGACAGAGTGCACATATCAGTGGAGGGCCCATGCCGATCTTTTGGTCCTTGAGGTTCATCTTCACGAACTTTTTTTGAAATCCAAAATTTGGTGCTAGATCATACCACAATGCTTCATATGATGTGGTGCAAATGTTAATTGGGAACTCAGTCGTCTTTTATCTAATATATTTGCATATGACTGTTGCATTTCAATTCTTTTGCAGATAGTCCATTTCGTTGGACGTCGTCGGGCTGGCGGAGAGCATGTCCGTGGTCGATCTGGAGGTCGTGTTCGGCTCCATCGGCCGCGTCACCGGCTCCGAGTTCGTGCGCACTAGCGGCCGCAGCTTCGTCTACATTGCCACTGCCCCTCCCACAAGGTCATGACGAAGTTGTTCTCCACCGTAATCATCAACAATCTCATTGTAACTATGTTTCTACACCTCGGCAACAATTAATAGTAGCAGATTGGGGTTTTGTTGATTTTCCACATTAGCCATGTGCATTCTGTGGTTTGAATGGAGAAGTTTGTGTTTGAGGCGAGTAGAGCTTTACCAACTTAATAACAGAGGGTGGTGCTTGCAGTTTCTGTGGGTGCTGATTGTTCCCCAGTCTCAGTTTCTTGGAATGGCGGTTCAAGAAGGGACATCATCGTGTGGCTTGCGTGACCATAGGGCTCTTGACCAAGCCGAGCGAATTAATTTTCACAGCTCACCGGTATTGCAATTTTATGGTGCGAGTGTCTCTTGACCATAGGGCATCTGAACCATTGTGTTGATTGCCATGTTGTCAGTTGTCACTTTATAGTCCTAGAAGTTTTGCTTGAAAATCTCAGAATATCAGAATTCCAGCATTTCAAAGGCTAAACAACACAATGTTCCTAAAAAGATGTTGTTTTGCTTGCAGAATATAATTAGTTTTGAATTATTTTGTAGTGAAAAGGTCTGTACACAAGGTTTGTTGTGTATTTTGTAGTTACCTCCATTGATTGTATCGTATTGAGTGCTGTATGTAGTGAGTTGGGCGTGTGTGTCCTGTGGAGGCGCTGTGCACCTTCAGGGTCAAGATGGCCATCTGCTGTCGAGCTTCACCGCCTCACGCTGTCACGCAGCAGGACTGACTCTGATGACCTGTTCAGAGCAGGTTCGATCCAATCTACCTTTTATTTCCATGGCCTTCCCACCCCCACCCCTATTATTGCTATTTTACTTAGTGCGTGTTTTGAGAAGATCAGGCTGCATGTTGTTCTATACTTCTTTACCTTTGAAAAATTCTTACCTTGGTTTTTATACATAATTTAGCATGGGTAAACTAATAAAATTTAATCATGGAGAAGGACATGAGCTTGCACAGATTTTTTAGTAGATGACGACATAAATTGTGGCATTGGTCGCAATCTAGAAGTTTTTCAGGTGAGTGACATGGTTTAATTTGGAGAAGCACGAGCTAGGATGTAGTCACATATTTTTTAATGGTTCCTGCCTATTCCTTGTGGTATTATCAATATTTTCTAATTGAATTGAATTTCTATGTGATAACCTTCCAGATCCGAATCCTACTTCAGAAAGTGTATATGAGCAAAGGTCTGCACCTAAACGTTATCAGAAGTGAGGTCTTAGACAAGGTAATGTTTTTCTATCCGATGAACTAGACAAGGTAATGTTCAAACTTGGAAGTGATCAAATCATATACTTTGGTATGAACGAGTGTAAACTAACTGTTACATGTACATCTTAGCTCTAGATTTTCAGTTTGTGCTTGTCTAATGTAGAAAATGTTGTCCACGAAACATGGCCTGAAGGTCAGAAAATATCATTCATCCTTGTGTTGCAGTAAAATATATCTCTTCATTACAAAAAATAGTCCATTTAGATTTCGGAGCAGTATATGCCGAGTATCTATACTCACCAGAGTCGACTTTTCTTTAAGATAATTTTAAGAGGTACTGCTTAAGTTCCGCATGCAATGTGTTGTAGCATAATTTATCTTATTCTGTTAATTACAAAACTATCTCTGAATAACTTATAGATATATCAAAATCTCACAAATTCGGATAGACCATCTAGCGTACTTCTCGATTTTGGTATTGGCGGTGCCATTGATATTCGAGATTATTTTGTTGTTAACTTTTTTGCCCTTTAAATTTAAAATACTTGAAACATGATCTGGATGCTTCTTCTTGATCTGGTCGGTGAGTGAGGAGGTAAGAAACAGGGACATAGAGGCACATTGGGCTTAGAATTTAGGGAAATAGAAACCATCTAAAGTCTCTCTACCCTAAAATAAATCTGAACCTTATAATGAAGCTTGGTTTAGTATTTTTTTTTCTCTACGAAAGATCAAGTAATCTGATATCGAGCTCATTCTTTTAGAGTGATCGAATTTTGAGTTTCTAATGATTGTTCATGCCTAATTGGCAATATATATTGACAACAAACTATTTTGGTTGTCAGACAAAGGGCATGACCGATGGCACCAGCGGGAGGTGAGTGCCGGTGGAGATAAGTGAGAAAAGGAGTAGCGTGAGGCGGTAGACAGCCTTGAAGAGGATGAGAGGGCCTGCTGTTGGGGTTTGCTCCTAGGTATTTTTGGATCAGTGCCGGCGGCCCAGGTATCTTCTTCCGTCTCTGGATCCTAAATTGTATATCTCTAATCTGCAATGACATGCAGTAGTGACGGATACAAGTGTGTGGCTGCTCCAGTGCCGCCCCATACTCCAGTACAGCCCAAACATGGATGCAGGTGGATGTGCGCACCGTGGCCGCCACCAAGGATGTGGGGGTCGCGCCACAACCGACGTGGACGCGGTGGGAACACTGAAACTGTCAAGGACACGGGAGCCACACTGCAGCCTTAGTGTTTTCCCTAATTTCTTTAGGTATGTGAGGTCGATTTAATATTCACATATATGCTGAAATTTTGACACCGAAGAACCAGCAATCGAGTTATATGAAATTTCTTGCGAGAGCTATACCCTTCTTTTTAGTACTGAGAAATTCCCATGAGTACCAATGGTGAAATTTTCAGGTCTAAATACTGGATGAGATTCTCATTTCTGGCATTCTTCATGAACCTATCAAGGAGAACATTTCAATACTAATTGCCGCAAAGGTGTTCTCAACACCGGCTAGCAAGAAGAGAGTATGTTTTTTTAATGCTCACTGTTGTAAGCTTGATTCACATGGAGCTTCTCAATGTTGTACATGTAGTTTGTGAGTAACAGAAATAAAACCTATTACTTCATTCTTGTCTTGTACCTCCGATTCATATCCCACTAATCAGTAGAGTTCAGTTATGTGCTTCAATATTAGGAAGTCATTATCTTCTACACCCTCCGTTCCTAAGTATTTGTCTTTCTAGAGATTTCAACAAGTGACTACACATGAAGCAAAATGAGTGAATCTAACTCTAAAATATGTCTATATACATCTGTATGTGGTAGTCCATTTGAAATCTCTAAAAAGAAATATATTTAGGAACGGAGGGAGTAAAACAAATTTTGTTACCTACTCAAACATATTTTGTTCCTGTGTTTCCGATAAATTTTCTATAAAAAATGTGTACAATAGAACCTGCAGAACCTGCATTGGACCATGATCATTTTCTCTATCCATTTCTTCTAAAGAGTCCAGATTCCTAAGCATTCATAAATACGATTTAGTGTGCTATTACATTTCTTGGAATCAGATGCTATATTTTCTGTGGGAATTCGTTGACACAAAAGTTGTATCTTTGAAACGGACAAATAGCTCTATGTAATTCTATCATACATTCTGATTTTGAGGCAAGTATACCAGTTATCTTTTTCCTTCTAGCAAGGTACCATATACAGAGTACATGTTATGAAATTCTCCTTTGCCTTCCAGGTGAACCAAATAGGCATCTTTTTAACAAATGGAGGGAATTCGTTTGTCAATAAAAGTAAATTTGTCACAGGGGATGTTGTCTTATTTCTTCAAGTATAAGCAATGTTGTCTTATTTCTTCAAGTATAAGAAAATGAACAGTGTGTTGAAGTTAACAACTTTCTATCCTTATTCCTCTTATTAATTGTGTGTTATCCCGATTTATACATGTAACAATGATGAATGATGATGATGTAAGGAGAGCCATTCTGTTTCCTTGAACAAAACAACTCTCTATCCTTATTTCTCCTAAAAGCTTTCAGACGATACTCACACCATATGATTCCTTGAGACATAGAAGTATTTTTCACATCTATTACAATCCAAGGTTTTTTTAACTAATATTATTCTTTATATTCGTAAGTAGTATAAAGTTGCCCCAAAATTGGTAATATGATTTTGGATGATATATTATGATGCTGACAAGAAGGTTATTGGTGTTGAATAAAATAGCAGTATGAAATAACCCTGCATATATGTGTTGGTTTTTAATCTGAGCCTTTCAATTCAACTAAATTTTTTTACTTGTACAATATTTACTATCTTTTGCCTCTTGTTTTGCAGGTTATCTGGAATGATGGTAGGTATTAATGAAGTAGTCCACGTTACTTGGGCTGGCTCAAATCTTAGCAATTTAGAACCTCAATATCTTGGGGCTGCCTCGCAGTATTTCAGAGAGCTGTATTATTCCTAGACATTTTATATTGCCTCACGATGAGAGTTGAAAGTGGGCTGATATGCTGTCAGAACCTCCCCTCTCCCTCTCTCTCTCTCTCTCTCTCTCTCTCTCCCTCTCCCTCTCTCTAATGGATAATAACCTACACATGTGAGATGATCGAATCTTAAGCATAAATAATAAAGCCATTCAAGTGTTATTATCATTTGTAATGAAGTGCAAAATAAAGAGTTCAATGTTTCTATTTTTTGTCAAAATATATTGCAAGTGAAGTGAAGTTTAATTATTATTTTTTGTTATTGGCTATCTTTTCAATCTATGTTAAAGTTGACATACAATAGTACAAATTTTACAAAGCCCGTGGCAACGCACGGGCAGTCTACTAGTAACTAGTAAATGCGCACGTGCAACACACGTTAATATTTAGGCAATATATTAATTGCACGCGAATATTAGGTATGCTATTATTTGTATGTTAATCCTGTGATTAGTGCACTATTTGATATGATGTTAATTGCACGTTAAACACATTTAACGCTCGCCGTTGGAGCAGTCTAGGTCGTTGGATTGACTTAGTTCCATGGCCGAGATCAGTTGGATCTGCTCATTTGGGTCTTTTTATATTGGTATAGATTCAACTGATGCGGTGTATTAATCGTTTCGTTTTCACTAGTAGAAAAAGGGCCTATAGTCCCGGTTCGTAAGGGCCTTTAGTCCCGGTTCCTGAACCGGGACTAAAGTGTCGGTACTAATGCCCCCAGCCTTTAGTCCCGGTTCAATCCAGAACCGGGACTGATGGGCCTCCACGTGGGCAGTGCGCAGAGCCCAGTCAGGAGACCCTTTGGTCCCGGTTGGTGGCACCAACCGGGACCAATAGGCATCCACGCGTCAGCATTTCTGTGGCTGGGGTTTTTGTTTTTTTTGAAGGGGGGGGTTGGGGGTTTTGGGGGGGTTAATTTAGGTGTTTCATATATTGTATTAGCTAGCTATAATTAATAGAGAGAAGTGTCCTCTCTTATGTCCGTGCTTGGTCGACGCTACATACTATACATACGTATAGAGAGGACTAGACACGCTGGCTAGCTAGTAAGAAAACGAAGGAAACAAAAGATCGTGATGAACATATATGCATACAGAGAGAAGTGATATCGACCATCTCTCTTTCTCCGAGAGATTGGTCAAACAACAAGTTCTCGTATATCTATCTGACACTACCGGCTACATATATACAATAATTATCTCTTACAAATATAATCATACGGACTCAAGGTCCACATAGAATTCTCCGTTTTCAGGGATCACGTGGTCAAGAAAGAATGCCGCCAATTCCTCTTGAATTTCTCGCATGCGAGCTGGTGCTAGGAGTTCATCCCGCTTCCGAAACATCTAATTTAAAGAAGGGGGTCAATATATATATATGAATGAATGAATGAAACTCAACACAAATGATGGTAATAAAATAAAATTATGAATGTTGTTATTTACGTACTTCATATTGTTCTTCAGTGTAGCCCCGCTCACAGGTCGTGTGGCGGATGGACTCGCAAACATAGTATCCACAGAAACCATTCCCTTGTTCCTGCCACAACCACTTTACAAGAAATAGAGGTTAATCAAACTGATAAGCAAGAATGCCAAATGGTATTGATGAAACTAGCGCTTGAATGACTAGTAGATGCATTTAAAATGCTACTATAGTACTTACTTTCGGGTGTCTAAATTGCAGCTCCTTCGGCAGTCCCGGAGCTTTTCTGGTGAATTTTCTCCAAACCCTGCCGGAGAAAGAAAACAATTAATTGATATATCAGGAAATGAACAAAGTTGCTGATATGGTGGATAATGATCGATTTAACTTACTTCTCGAGTATTTGAGTCATGTCTGCATAGTCCTGGGGATCTTTTCGTCTTGAGTCTAAGACGGTTACTAGTCCCTGCTCAAGCTTAATATGTAGGAGAATATAGTGGAAACTGCACACGCATGCATAACTCATCAATTACATTACTATAACCTTGACTAATATATAAGGGAAACCGAATACGCACAAGACAGTAACACTCACTTGAAGTTGTAAGGAAAGAGTATTATATCTTCATTTTGATTTATTACCAATGATCGTATCAAGTTGGCCTCGGTATCCGTGGCATGCAATTTAACCTGAGTTGCATCTATGAGATATGTGTTAATGAACCCAATATCACCGACTTGTCTTTTCTTCAATTCGGCGACTTCAATCTACATAATATAGTGAGGATGATTATAAATACATGCAATGAAAGAGCTAAGCTATATAGAGAAACTTAATGACAGAAGTAGTACTACTTACAGACAGTAGCAGGCGACCGTTGTTTTACCGAGGGCCAATTGATTGAAAAACTGATAGAACTCCTCAAATGGAACAGGCAACAGATCAATTCCAACGAGGTCATGCTCCTTTTTAACTTTCACATACAAAGTACTCCTCCCCTAGAGTCTCTGCAGATTTTCAAGTACCAATCATGCAATCTTCGCATCATCGTTGATAGAGATCTTTCATCTTTGACTAGAGGCTTCCCGGACTCGTATCTTTGTATCTGGATGTCCATGGGTTCATAATGTACTTCGTCGGGCAGGTAATCTGCAAGATTGCTATAACCGGGCACCATCCTCGGATCATTAGCGACGTTGTGGCTAGGCACCTTGAGCGGGGGGCACGATTGCTTCGCTTGTTCGCCGAGCTGGGCAATTTGTTTCCCAGCTCGTCGTTCTTTCAGCCTTTGATCACTCACAGTACTTCCCGACCGCTCTGCTTTGGCAAATTCCTTTCCAATAATGCGGTCATAGTTTCCTTTCGGCGGATCAGACTTCGGTGGTTTTGTCAGGGCAGCCAGAGTGCGCTTCACTTTCACCCGATCTACCTTCTCCTCCGGAGGTGGATGTTTCTTTGCTTTCACCCCTTCAAAGAAGTTCCTCACTTCTTCTCGCGCGATCACGGCATTCTCCTCCAGGGTCCTCTCATATGGTAACTTCTTTGGAGTCTTCAGAGAAGGACCGAATCTGTATGTCCTCCCGCCTCTGGTTGTACTGCTACACGCCGACCGAGCAGACGGAGCGGTTGTATTCTTTACTTGCTTAAGAGGCGGAGGAGAAGGACTACGACGCGCCGGAGCAACTGGAGCAGCGGCAGGTCTCTTCCGCCCTTGCTGACTAGGCGGAGAAGGAGGAGGCTGGCTGCTCAGGCACGTCGGCGCAGGCGGAGAAGCAGGCGGAGTGCCGCCACGCGCCGGAGAAGGAGCCGGCCGAGGGCCCTGATCGTCACTCGCCGGAGCAGGAGGCGGTGGAGGTGGAGGGCCCTGACTTGCCGGAGGAGGAGGAGGAGGCGGAGGCGTCCAGTTCGGAAGGTTGATGAGCTCCTTCCGCCATAGGCATGGAGTCTTCAGAGCAGACCCCAGCCGAGTCTCCCCTTCACCGGTAGGGTGGTCAAGCTGGAGGTCCTCAAATCCCTCCGTTATCTCATCCACCATCACCCTAGCATATCCTTCTGGAATCGGCCGGCAGTGAAAAGTTGCGCCGGGTTCAGTAGGATAAACAGAGCCAACAGCCGCCTTGACCTTCAAATTCATCCATTGCGTCATAAGGTGGCAATTTTGAGACTCCGTTATAGCATCCATGGGATAGCTGGCAGGAGCCGTCAAGGCATGCTCCGGCTGAAGCAGCTCAGTGGAAGCCACGCTGCTTCTGCGCTGAGATGGCGGGGTAGCTTTGGGGGAGGCTTCGGCAGTACGTTTGCTGCGATTTGCTTCTCGTTCCTCTATCGCGTCTACCCTTGCTTGCAGCGCCTGCATTTGGGTCTGCTGCACTTTTTTCCTCCTCTCATGGGATTTGTAACCGCCTGCGTCCGGAAACCCAACCTTCCATGGAATGGAGCCTGGCGTGCCTCGTGTCCGTCCAGGGTGCTCAGGATTCCCGAGGGCCATTGTGAGCTCGTCGTTCTCTCTGTCCGGAAAGAACGTCCCTTCCTGTGCTGCTTCGATATACTGCTTAAGCTTACTGATTGGTATGTCCATTTGATCGTTCGTCCAAATGCACTTCCCTGCTACAGGCTCCAAGGTTCCGCCAGCCCCGAAGAACCAAGTCCGGCAATGGTCTGGCCAGTTAATTGTCTCTGGTTCGATCCCTTTATGAACCAGATCATTCTCAATCTTGGACCACTTAGGCCGGGGTACGAGGTAGCCACCTGACCCCGTGCGATGGCGAAGCTTCTTCTTCGCAGCATTTTGCTTGTTTGTCGCCGACATCTTCTGACTCTTTTCCGATGTCTTGTGGGCCACAAATGCGGGCCAGTGATCTCTGATCTTCTCATATCTGCCCTTGAATTCTGGTGTCTCATTATTTTCGACAAACTTATTCAGCTCTTTCTTCCACCTCCTGAATAGTTCTGCCATCCTCTTCAGAGCAAAAGACTTGATTAATTTCTCTTTAACTGGGTTCTCTGAATTATCCTCAGGCGGTAGGGTGAAATTTGACTTCAGCTCAGTCCAAAGATCATTTTTCTGCATATCATTGACATAAGACACCTCAGGGTCTTCTGTAGCCAGCTTAAACCATTGCTGGATGCTTATCGGGATCTTGTCCCTAACCAGAACCCCGCACTGAGCAACAAATGCGCTCTTTGTCCGGAGGGGTTCAATAGGTTGGCCGTCGGGCGCGATTGCTATGATCTCAAACTTTTCATCCGAGCTCAACTTTTTCTTCGGGCCTCATCTCTTTACCGAAGTTGTGCTCGATCCGGAGGGCTAGAAAAAAGAAAAAAGACTTAATTAATATGTGTACATACCAAAACAATGAATGCATCAATCAGCTAGTCAGCATAATTAATATGTGTACATATTCACCCTCTCCTTCCAGACCATCGGTTTCGTTGAGAAACAACGAGATGGCATCACTTCCTTCTGCGATTATGTCCCTCAACAACGCTTCTTTTGTTGCTTCGTCTAGGGCGGTGTCCATAGTTTCTACAAATATTTACAACATGGCAATTATTATTCAAACATGACAGATGGATATATTAGTGCCAAACGTAGAACTAGCTACCTAATCATAGTAAGCTATCGGGAGGGGGTATATATCGACAACGACGACACTACATCTATGTCCCTCGACGACCCCTGTTCCCGATAAAAAAAGAGGAAGAAGAAAAAAAGAGGAGAAGAAAGAATAGAGGAGAAGAACCCTCGAACCATCGACGACCCTGGAACCCTCGACCCTTAGACGACCCTCTTCTTCCTCTCATGTTCGAGAGGATCGCCGAGGGGTCGGGAGGTTGCCTAGTGTCAAAGGATTCAACAAAACCATGTCTTCATCATTAGGCGAAAGTAACATGTGCATGATGGTACGAAGCTCTTCAAAGTTGTTCTGGAACGGAGTCCCAGATAGGATAATTCGCTTTTTGGTACAAAGTTCAGAAAGAGCCTTCTGAATATCGCTATTTGGAAGGCCTTTGCTGAATTCGTACCAAAAGGCGGATTATTCTATCCGGGACTCCATTCCAGAACAACTTTGCAGAACTACGTACCAACATGCCCTGGTTACTTCCGGCTAATGATGAAGGCATGGATTTCTTCAATACTTTGACACTAGGAAACCTCTCTCGACCCCTCGGCGATCCTCGACCCCTCGAACCCTCGACGACCCTGGAACCCTCGACCCCTAGACGACCCTGCTGGAACCCTCGACCCTCGAACCTATAGAACCCTCGAACCCTCGACCCTGAAACCCTCGACCCTTGACCCCTTAACGACCCTCGACCCTCTACCCTAGTTCCCGACCCTCGACCCCTCGAAGAGGAGAAATAAATAAGAAGAAGAAAAAAGAAGAAAAAGAAGAGGAGAAGGAAGAAAGGAATAGTGGAGAAGAAATTCTATTTTCTCTTCTTCTCCACTATTCCTTTCTTCCTTCTCCTCTTCTTTTTCTTCTTTTTTCTTCTTCTTATTTATTTCTCCTCTTCTTTTCCTCTCCTCTTCTTCTTTCTTTCCTCTTCTTATTTTCTTCTTTCCTATCCTTCTTTTTCTAAAATTGTAATTTTTGCATATATAAAACTTTTCTAAAATTGTAACTTTCTATATAAAACTTTCCTATCGGGAGGGGGAGAAGATTGAAGAAAAAAAGAAGAAAAAAAAGAGGAGAAGAAGAAAGGAATAGAGGAGAAGAAGAAAAAATAGAATTTTTATTCTATTTTTTCTTCTTCTCCTCTATTCCTTTCTTCTTCTCCTCTTCCTTTTCTTCCTCTCTTCGTCTTCTCCTTCTTCTTCTCCTTCTTTCTCTACTTATTTTCCTTTTCCTTATTTTACTTTTTCCTCTCCACTAACATAAAATGCACTAACCTAAAATGCAACAAACATAAAATGCACTAAAGAGGCTCAACTAACCTAAAATCAGTGATAAAATGCACTAACCTAAAATCGATATCTACTAACAACTTAAAAAAATTAATACATATATGAAAAAATGCATATATGAAAAAAAACATCATCATATCATCAACAGAAAAAAACATCATCATATCATCAACAGAAAAAACATCATCATATCATCAACAGAAAAAAAACATCATCATATCATCAACATCATCATATCATCAACCTAAAGGGCGCCGGCGCGGGGCGACGACGGGCTCGGGGCGGCGACGGGCTCGGGCGGTGACGGGGCGGGACGACGGCGGCGGGCTCGGGGCGGCGGCGACGACGGCGGGCGCGAGGCGACGACGGGCTCGGGGCAACGGCGCGGGGCGACGACGTACGGGCTCGAGGCGGCGACGGGGCGGGGCGGGGCGACGACGGGGCGGGGCGACGGCGGCGGGCGCGGGGCGACGGCGCGGGGCGACGACGGGCTCGGGGCGGCGACGACGAGGACGAACGGCCTGGGGGCGTCGGGGCGAATGGGAGCGGTTGGCCAAAATTTCACAAGTGGAGGCTTATATAGCCAGAGTAATGGTCCCGGTTCGTGCTACGACCCGGGACTAATGCCCCCTTTAGTCCCGGTTGGTGCGACGAACCGGGACCAAAGGCCAATTTTCGGCAGCCGAAAGGGCGGGAAGCGAAGGCCATTGGTCCCGGTTGGTGGCACTAACCGGGACTAAAGGGGGGCAATGGTCACGGTTGGTGCCACGAACCGTGACCAATGCCCCATTTAGTCCCGGTTGGTGCCACCAACCGGGACCAATGGCCTTGTGCTGCATCGCTAGCTGAAGTTTAGTCCCACATCGCTAGCTGAAGGGCGCCGGCACTTGTTTATAAGCGCTGCTGTGCCTCCCCATTCGAGCTCCTCTCTAATGCAGGCTTTCGGGCCTAAACTTGTTACTGCCTGTGGGCCTATTGGGCCTCTGCGGGCCTGAATCCTGGCCCATGTAGGGTTTCTAGTCGTATTCAGGCCGTGGAGGCCCAGTAGGTGGCATTTTTTTGGTTTTTTCTTTTTTATTTCTACATTTTTTGGTTTTTTATTTTTTATTTCTACTTAAAACTAAATACTTACGGTTTTTTAGTGATTTCTTTTTGCTTTTAGGTCACAAAAATTATAAACTTTCTGTTAGTGCCATTAGTTTTAAATTTTGAATAGTTTAAATTTGAATTTTTAAAAATTTGTGTGAATCACTAGTTTATGAATAACTTTACTATAAAAATAGAATTTTTTTCTATTTATTTTTTATTTATACTTACAACTAAATACTTATAGTTTTTTAGTGATTTCTTTTTGATTTTAGGTCACAAAAATTATAAACTTTCTGTTAGTGCCATTAGTTTTAAAATTTTGAATAGTTTAAATTTGAATTTTATAAAAATTTGTGAATCACTAGTTTATGAATAACTTTACTATAAAAATAGAATTTTTTTTCTTCTTTGCTATTTATTTTTTATTTATACTTACAATTAAATACTTATAGTTTGATTTTAGGTCACAAAAATTATATTCTTTTTGCTATTGAAGAATATTATAGTTTTATTTTAGTTGATCATAACATAATATTTTAATTGATTGTTTTTATTTTCATAAAAGTTTTGTAGTTCATTCTGTTTGCTATTAATTCATTATTTGAGCTAAATGACTCTGAAATTGGAAAGCATTTCAAAATGAACTCTGAAAAGGTTGAAAGTTGGCATGGTATCATAATTTCACCCACATAGCATGTGCATGTATAAAACGGACAATGGTAGCATGTTCGTCTGTTACAAATTTGGCATGGTATCATCATAATAGTTGCGGGAGAAAGTCTTCACTTTTTCTTCGCTTGTGTCATTTGCTTATTGCGTTGTAACCATGGATAATCTTCATTGTTTATCAGGATGCTTGGGTCAGCCTTGACATTGAAGGGAGGAATTTCATGAAACTTTTCATAATCTTCAGACATGTCTGTCTTGCCGTCCACTCCCAGGATGTCCCTTTTTCCTGAAAGAACTATGTGGCGCTTTGGCTCATCGTATGATGTATTCGCTTCCTTATCTTTTCTTTTTCTCGGTTTGGTAGACATGTCCTTCACATAGATAACCTGTGCCACATCATTGGCTAGGACGAACGGTTCGTCAGTGTACCCAAGATTTTTCAGATCCACTGTTGTCATTCCGTACTGTGGGTCTACCTGTACCCCGCCGCCTAACAGATTGACCCATTTGCACTTAAACAAAGGGACCTTAAAATCAGGTCCGTAGTCAAGTTCCCATATGTCCACTATGTAACCATAATATGTGTCCTTTCCGCTCTCGGTTGCTGCATCAAAGCGGACACCGCTGTTTTGGTTGGTGCTCTTTTGATCTTGGGCGATCGTGTAAAATGTATTCCCATTTATCTCGTATCCTTTGTAAGTCAATACAGTCAAAGATGGTCCCCTGGACAACAAGTACAACTCATCACAAACAGTGTTGTCACCTCTGAGACGTGTTTCCAACCAACTGCTGAAAGTCCTGATGTGTTCACATGTAATCCAGTCGTCGCACTGCTCCGGGTGTTTGGAGCGCAGACTGTTCTTGTGTTCATCGACATACGGGGTCACCAAGGTAGAGTTCTGTAGAACTGTGTAGTGTGCTTGAGACCAAGAATATCCGTCCCTGCATATTATTGAGTCTCTTCCAAGAGTGCCTTTTCCAGTCAGTCTCCCCTCATACCGCGATTTAGGGAGACCTATCTTGTTAAGGCCAGGAATGAAGTCAACACAAAACCCGATAACATCCTCTGTTTGATGGCCCATGGAGATGCTTCCTTCTGGCCTAGCGCGGTTACGGACATATTTCTTTAGGACTCCCATGAACCTCTCAAAGGGGAACATATTGTGTAGAAATACGGGCCCCAGGATGACAATCTCGTCGACTAGATGAACTAGGACGTGCGTCATGATATTGAAGAAGGATGGTGGGAACACCAGCTCGAAACTGACAAGACATTGCGCCACATCACTCCTTAGCCTTGGTACGATTTCTGGATCGATCACCTTCTGAGAGATTGCATTGAGGAATGCACATAGCTTCACAATGGCTAATCGGACGTTTTCCGGTAGAAGCCCCCTCAATGCAACCGGAAGCAGTTGCGTCATAATCACGTGGCAGTCATGAGACTTTAGGTTCTGAAACTTTTTCTCTGGCATATTTATTATTCCCTTTATATTCGACGAGAAGCCAGTCGTGACCTTCATACTGAGCAGGCATTCAAAGAAGATTTCTTTCTCTTCTTTCGTAAGAGCGTAGCTGGCAGGACCTTTATACTGCTTCGGAGGCATGCCGTCTTTTTCGTGCAAACGTTGCAGGTCCTCTCGTGCCTCAGGTGTATCTTTTGTCTTCCCATACACGCCCAAGAAGCCTAGCAGGTTCACGCAAAGGTTCTTCGTCACGTGCATCACGTCGATTGAGGAGCGGACCTCTAGGTCTTTCTAGTAGGGTAGGTCCCAAAATATAGATTTCTTCTTCCACATGGGTGCGTGTCCCTCAGCGTCATTCGGAACAGCTAGTCCACCGGGACCCTTTCCAAAGATTACGTAGTGTAAATCATTGACCATAGCAAGCATGTGATCACCGGTGCGCATGGCGGGCTTCTTCCGGTGATCTGCCTCGCCTTTGAAATGCTTGCCTTTCTTTCGACATTGATGGTTGGTCGGAAGAAATCGACGATGGCCCAGGTACACATTCTTCCTGCATTTGTCCAGGTATATACTTTCAGTGTCATCTAAACAGTGCGTGCATGCGTGGTATCCTTTGTTTGTCTGTCCTGAAAGGTTACTGAGAGCGGGCCAATCGTTGATGGTCACGAACAGCAATGCCTTAAGGTTAAATTCCTCCTGTCTGTGCTCATCCCACGTACGTACACCATTTCCATTCCACAGCTGTAAAAGTTCTTCAACTAATGGCCTTAGGTACACATCAATTTCGTTGCCGGGTTGCTTAGGGCCTTGGATGAGAACTGGCATCATAATGAACTTCCGCTTCATGCACATCCAAGGAGGAAGGTTATACATACATAGAGTCACGGGCCAGGTGCTGTGATTGCTGCTCTGCTCCCCGAAAGGATTAATGCCATCCGCGCTTAAAGCAAACCATACATTCCTTGGGTCCTTTGCAAACTCATCCCAGTACTTTCTCTCGATTTTTCTCCACTGCGACCCGTCAGCGGGTGCTCTCAACTTCCCATCTTTCTTTCGGTTCTCACTGTGCCATCGCATCAACTTGGCATGCTCTTCGTTTCTGAACAGACGTTTCAACCGTGGTATTATAGGAGCATACCACATCACCTTCGCAGGAACCCTCTTCCTGAGGGGCTCGCCGTCAACATCACCAGGGTCATCTCGTCTGATCTTATACCGCAACGCACCGCATACCGGGCATGCGTTCAGATCCTTGTATGCACCGCGGTAGAGGATGCAGTCATTAGGGCATGCATGTATCTTCTCCACCTCCAATCCTAGAGGGCATACGACCTTCTTTGCTGCGTATGTACTGTCGGGCAATTCGTTATCCTTTGGAAGCTTCTTCTTCAATATTTTCAGTAGCTTCTCAAATCCTTTGTCAGCCACAGCATTCTCTGCCTTCCACTGCAGCAATTCCAGTACGGTACCGAGCTTTGTGTTGCCATCTTCGCAATTGGGGTATAACCCTTTTTTGTGATCCTCTAACATGCGATCGAACTTCAGCTTCTCCTTTTGACTAATGCATTGCGTCCTTGCATCGACAATGACCCGGCGGAGATCATCATCATCGGGCACATCGTCTGGTTCCTCTTGATCTTCAGCAGCTTCACCCGTGGCAGCATCATTGGGCACATCGTCTGGTTCCTCTTGATCTTCACCAGCTCCCCCCGTTGCAGCATCACCGTATTCAGGGGGCACATAGTTGTCATCGTACTCTTCTTCTTCGCCGTCTTCCATCATAACCCCTATTTCTCCGTGCCTCGTCCAAACATTATAGTGTGGCATGAAACCCTTGTAAAGCAGGTGGGAGTGAAGGATTTTCCGGTTAGAGTAAGACCTCGTATTCCCACATTCAGTGCATGGACAACACATAAAACCATTCTGCTTGTTTGCCTCAGCCGCATCGAGAAACTCATGCACGCCCTTAATGTACTCGCGGGTGTGTCTGTCACCGTACATCCATTGCCGGTTCATCTGCGTGCATTATATATAATTAAGTGTCCAAATTAATAGAAGTTCATCATCACATTAAAACCAAAGTGCATACATAGTTCTCATCTAACAACATATAGCTCTCCAGAGCATCTAATTAATTAAACCATACATTGAAACTATGTAAAACATTTCAATGCGAAAACAAATGCGATCATAATCGCAACCAAGGTAACAATTGATCCAACGGCATAATGATACCAAGCCTCGGTATGAATGGCATATTTTCTAATCTTTCTAATCTTCAAGCGCATTGCATCCATCTTGATCTTGTGATCATCGACGACATCCGCAACATGCAACTCCAATATCATCTTCTCCTCCTCAATTTTTTTTATTTTTTCCTTCAACAAATTGTTTTCTTCTTCAACTAAATTTAACCTCTCGACAATAGGGTCGGTTGGCATTTCCGATTCACATACATCCTAGATAAATAAAATCTATGTCACGTTGGTCGGCATAATTTTCATAAACAATAAATGAACCAATAGTTATAAAGATAATATACATACCAAATCCGAATCATAGACAGGACGAGGGCCGACGGGGGCGGATACCAAAACCATCGCACTATATAAGATGCAATAATAAATGTAAGAAAATGATACAAGTATCTATCTAAACATACAAGTAAGAATATTTTTCCTTTCAGAAAGAAGATAAGAACAAGAGGCTCACCACGGTGGTGTCGGTGATGAGATCGGCGCGGGTGATCGACGGCGGTGAAGACGGGGACGGGGCGTGACGGACCGCTAAATCTAGACAAATCTCGAGGAAAATGGAGCTTGGAGGTCGAGCTTCGAGAGGAGAAAGCTTAAGTAGTGTGGCTCGGGCATTCCATTGAACACCTCATATGCATATGAGGTGAGCTAGAGCACCACAAAGCCCTCTCCCCCTCGGCCAAAAAAAACAGAACACTGTGCTCTGCTCTTGCGCGAGGGGGTATATATAGGCACCTCATTGGTCCCGGTTGATGACATGAACCGGGACTAAGGGAAGCCTTTGGTCCCGGTTCAAGCCACCAACCGGGACGAATGGTGGTGGGCCAGGAGCGAGGCCCATTGGTCCCGGTTCGTCCCACCAACCGGGACCAAAAGGTCCAGACGAACCGGGACCAATGGCCCACGTGGCCCGGCCGGCCCCCTGGGCTCACGAACCGGGACCAATGCCCACATTGGTCCCGGTTCTAGACTGAACCGGGACTAATGGGCTGAGCCGGCCTGGACCATAGCCCTGTTTTCTACTAGTGTTTTTGCTTTATCGGGTACAGCCTTATGAAGCTCATCCCCACTACTAGCAATTATCTCAGCATGCACGCTACCCACGTCAGCATGGTGCCACATCTGTCGGATTGACCACGTGTGACTCGGATCTGCAGCCAACAGTTGATCCCTCCCATGTACCAGACCCCTCGCGATGGCTCCTCCTTCTCAACCCGCGCGCGGAAGTAGAATCGAATCGTACATGACACGTCCTCTTTTTTTTACTGCCGGAACCGGTCAAAACGTCTTTGATGCTAGTGTGCGAGAATCCCGTCCTCTCGTGTATCTCTCCCCAAACGACACGAACCCACGCGGCGACGGACGCAACAGAACACATCCCTTCTAGTGTTTTTGCCACCATAGTCGTTTAGGACTGGTGACTACGCGGTGATGGCGGGGCAAGGGCGACCGCAAGATGATTGGTCTGGAGGGAATGGGTGGAGCTTCATGCAGAAGGGTATCGGCATCCTTGAGGGCAAGCCGGAGCCACGGTTCTGCTCTGAGGAATGGATGATGGAGGATGCTCTCCACGTAGGTAGCCTTCCTCCCCACCTCCATCAGGCCCTGCCGAGCGATATAATCACAGCAACTCTAGGACCAGCACCAGGAGTCCTATGAGGAGTACATCCGAGCCACAGTGAGCGGATTTGCTAGTCTCACTGATACGTACGTGAGTGTTGTGTGTTTAGAACTTCAAATTATCCCCTATTTCTACCATGGTAATTATCTCCTTTTTTTTTGGTGATTTAGCCAAGCACCATGGATGCAGCAGCTTGTGAGTGATATAGCATAATAACTCTAACGTTTTTTGGTAATTCTTCGTTGCAGTAGACTCCTTCGGCTTCTTTGACCTGGGAGTTACTTTTGGCGGCATAGGGTGGTAATTCGGTGAAGACATGGGAAAGCTAGATATGGGCGGCATGAGGTGGTAATTCGGATCAAATATGATCTATGCCATGAAAAGTTTTGTATTTATAAGGGGTTCTCTAACAACCGGGCACGAGAAAATATAGGGATATAACGTAAACAAACGATGCGATGGGCATGCCGAGTTGTCTATCACGCAGAGATTTTTCCTTTGGATCACGTAATCTAGATCGCAAACCTGAAGCATTGGTCCTCTTATGCTTTCTTATATGGGCCTATTATAATGGGAGGAGCCCATTTGAAAAAGAAAAGAAAAAAAAGAAAGAAAGCGAGGAGTCCAACAGACGGGAGGAGTCTAACAATCGAACAAGTCCCCGTCCCAATTACTAATGACGGGCATGCGCGAGGGTGCTTCGTCCTTACTGCCACAACGCTCTTTGATGGTTCCTCTGCCAATGCGTCCACTCGACTCCCTCTACCTCTGCGTCACCTCCTCTCCAAACAATCTGACTTCTGGGTCGATGAGTTCTCCTTCCTGTCAATTTCATTTGTAATTCTCTGGCACATATGATTGCCTTCTTCTTCTTGTCAATTTTTTGTTGCCTACTTCTTTAGTTTGTGCACACAGATTCATCTGCATGTAACATCTACTTTCTCCGTTCCTAAATATTTGTTTTTCTAGATATTTCAACAAGTGACTACATACGGAGCAAAACGAGTGAATCTACACTCTAAAATATGTCTATATACATCCGTATACGGTGTTCCATTTGAAATCTCTAGAAAGACAAATATTTAGGAACGGAGGGAGTAGTATGTTGCCTTATGGGAATTGTGCATATAGATTCATATGCATGCACCATCTAGTCTCCTGCCTTGTCAATTTCTTGTTCTCCTACATCTTTAATTTTTGCACACAGATTCATCTGCATGAGCACGTAATTAGCTCAAAAGTAAATAGAAATGACATATTATTCTACATTCTAATTAAGTAGGGGAAAATAAAAATTCAAATAATCATTCGTTTCTATCTTACGCACCTAAAATATCCTCTCAAATAATGGCATTGTTAATACTAGCACAGATGCATGTGCATTGCAACGGAAGAATTTTTTGACGTGGATTCAGATTTAGTGAAAATTGTTAGATCTTGTTCATTTCACAAACCCGCTCCGCGCGCCACTTCTTCTACTCAACCTAACAAATTAGGTATGTATGTATATGGATAGAGGAAGAGTAATTTTAAAACAAAAAAAATCTAGTGCACATCATATTTTGAAAAGTCACAAAAAAGGTTACTCTCATCTCTAGTAAACCTTCTACTTATAGTGTTAAAATAATGTTATTGTAGTCATGCCTACGAGAGTTTCACTAAAATAAAAAAAGGTAGAATCAAGAACGGAGGGAAATAATTGTAGAACTTACAACAAAAGTGTTCAATTTAACACCCTTGATTTTCTCTGAAAAATCAGATTAATTAAGCATAAAATAAAGCAATGTTAGATTTCCATGATTAATTGCAATGTTTTGCTCGGACTGACTAATTTACACCCACTTGCATGTGCCTCTCTTTCACCGCTCGATGATTGTTCGTTTGAATCATGGATGTCGTTTTCTTTAGATAGATGTAGTTGTGTATTTTTTTATATATAAAACACACTTGGTCTCACTTATAGATGAAATCAGAGAGGGGGCTTTTTTAGAAGAAAAAAAGAGAATATCTAGTGGAAACCTGGTTTTGGTAAAATTTGGTGAAAACCATGTGAAACGTATGCATTGAAGTTTTGAAAAATGTAAGAAAAATGCAATATGTCAAAGAGATTGTTTCTATAGACATGAAAATTCTAAGTAGATTGAAAACAAGATTCATGGAAACTAAGGACGTCCACCACATGGCCCATTCAATTTAGTTTCCCCACATTCCGCTTTTGAATAGGGGGATCAGCCACACTAATTACCTCGCATGCATCAGGCTTTTAATTAGCCGCCTCAAGCTTTTAAATGGAAGCCTAATTACCTCTGCATGCATTGCCACTTTGGGTTATTTCTCGTGACAATATGTTGGGTAGTGAAACACCCAGGCTTATTCTAAAAAAAACGCTCAGGATTCGCTCATCGAAATAGCATAAGTTCCTTCCTATGGGCAAGAAACATAGGCTAGATGAGTTGGTTAGTGTGTCAATGCTCTTGTGAAACCACCAGGGTTTGAATCCTTCTTCTAGCAATTTATATTTCCAATTAATTTCGGACTGCAGGTCGATTATAGGAAAATTCAGGGGCTTTCACTCAAGGTTGAGGTCATGCTTGGTTTCGTAAGCACAACACATTTATCATGCTCTTGGTCCACATGTTCCAACTCATGTTGTATGCAAGCTTCATGGTACTGGTTTAGGTGTGTCATCTCCATGAAGTGATACTCCTGCGTTTGTAGCAAAGTTAGTAGCACCATGTAGTATTCGTACATATGCATGTCCACCAAAGCAAAACACAGAGAAATGAAGAAACTCCACCCCTTTAACAACAACATTGTTGCCTGCATTTGTAGCATCTGCACCATATCCATATATTGTCTTATAAGAGCTCTCATCATCTGGTGGGAGATGCAAGTGTGTTGCACCTTGGTAGCCTTCACCGGCTCTAAATCGAAGTGTTCAACTACCACCCCCAATGTTTTCACAAAGTTGAGTTGGAAGACATCCTGCTTTCAACACATAATAAGCTCAAAAACAAAAACAGAATTCTACGCGTGCGCTCATCGCAATGCGCGATAGGTTTGTCCCCTGATTTTAGTTGTGGGCCCAATATCTAATCTCTCTTCAACCTCATTAATCTCTCTTCCCTGATTTTAAGGGCGTGGATGACTGTGTGTATGTAAAATTCTCTCTATCATCTCTTGGGCCCCTTTTCAGAGGTGGGTGGGCAGATGGCCTTTGCTTTCCGTTGCATGCAAAGAAAAAAAGAGGAAAGAATAGGAAAGGGAGCACACAACTAAGTGCCTTGTCGGAAACTACACATTCTAACACGCGCCCGCGAATTAGCATTATTATTCTACATTCTAATTAAGTAGCTAGGGGAATCTCACACCCACGATACTTGCTATTTAGAGTTTCCTCTACCGCTCGGCGACCCTCGAGGACCCTCGTTCCCTAACAACAAAAAAATGCACGGCGGCGGCAGGGGCGGCAGACGCGCGGTGCTCACAAGGCGCGGGCGACGGCCGGCGAGGGCGCGGGCGGCGAGGGCGGGGGCAGCGAGGGCGCGAGCGACGAGGGCGCGGGCGACGACGACGACGGGCGCGGGCGACGAGGGCACGGGCGACGGCGACGACGGGCGCGGGCGACGAGGGCGCGGGCGACGGCGACGACGGGCGCGGGAGGCGGCCGGTGAGGGTGCGGGCGACGGCGACGACGGGCGCGGGCGACGGCGACGGCTGGGGCGGCGTGCGGCGTCGGGGCAGCCTGGGGGCGTCGATGTCGTCGGCATCGTTGGGGCGGCAACTGCGAGATGAGAAGTGAAATTTTCACAAGTCCTCCTTATATAACAAGAGCATTGGTCCCGGTTGGTGCCACCAATTGTGACCAAAGGTCGGTTTTCGGCAGGCCAAAGGGCGGGAAGCGGCGGCCTTTGGTCCCGGTTGGTGGCACCAACCGGGACTAAAGGGGGGCATTGGTCACGGTTTGTGCCACGAACCGTGACCAATGCCACCTTTAGTCCCGGTTGATGGCACCAACCGGGACCAAAGGCCTTGTGCTGCCCCGCGCCAAAACTTTAGTCCCACCTCGCTAGCTGAGAGAGCTCGAGAGTGGTTTATAAGCGCTACTGCGCCTTCCTTCTCGAGCTCCTCTCAAATGCAAGCTTTCGGGACTAAAACTGCGCTGTGTGCTTGTGGGCCTACCGGGCCTCCTGCGGGCCTGAATCCTGGCCCATGGTAGGGTTTCTAGTCGTATTCAAGCCGTGGGGGCCCAGTAGGTGGCACTCTTTTTTTCTTTGTTACTTTATTTATTTTATTTTGTTTCTACTTACAACAAAATACTTATTGTTGCTATTTTTTCCAGTTTTTTTTGTTTTCTGCATTATTTATTTTCTTTTGTTTTTTGTTTTATATTTTAATTCTTTTTTGCTTTTAGTTTTAGAAAAATTATGAACTTTCTGTTAGTGCCATTAGTTTTCAAATTTGAAAACACTTTTTTAGTTTTTTTTGTTTTTTTGTTGCTTTATTTATTTTATTTTGTTTCTACTTACAAAAAATACTTATTGTTGCTATTTTTTCCAGTTTTTTTGTTTTTTCTGCATTATTTATTTTCTTTTGTTTTTTGCTTTATTTTTTATTCTTTTTGCTTTTAGTTTTAGAAAAATTATAAACTTTCTGTTAGTGCCATTAGTTTTCAAATTTGAAAACATTTTTTTAGTTTTTTTGTTTTCTTTGTTGCTTTATTTATTTTATTTTGTTTCTATTTACAAAAAATACTTATTGTTGCTATTTTTTTGTTTTCCAGATTTTTTGTTTTGTTTTCTACATTATTTTTTTTGCTTTATTTTTTATTTCCTTTTGCTTTTAGGTCAGCAAAATTATAAACTTTCTGTTAGTGCCATTAGTTTTAGAAAAATTATAAACTTTTTGTTAGTGCCATTAGTTTTCAAATTTGAATAGTTAAAATTTGAATTCTTTGAAATTTGTGTGAATCACAAGCTTGTGATTAACTCTACTAAAAAAATGAACATTGATGCACCTATAGAGAAAATTCGATCTAAATTCATAGTTTTCAAATGAACTCTGAAAAAGTTGGCATAGCATACTCGTGTGTTACAAAGTTGGCATGGTATCATCATAATAGTTGCGGGAGAAAGTCTTCACTTTTTCTTCGCTTGTGTCATTTGCTTATTGCGCCGTAACCATGGATAATCTTCATCGTTTATTAGGATGCTTGGGTCAGCCTTGACATTGAAAGGAGGAATTTCATGAAACTTTTCATAATCTTCAGACATGTCTGTCTTGCCGTCAACTGATGTCCCTTTTTCCTAAAAGAACTATGTGGCGCTTTGGCTCATCGTATGATGTATTCGCTTCCTTATCTTTTCTTTTTCTCGGTTTGGTAGACATGTCCTTCACATAGATAACCTGTGCCATATCATTGGCTAGGACGAACGGTTCGTCAGTGTAGCCAAGATTTTTCCGATCCACTGTTGTCATTCCGTACTGTGGGTTTACCTATACCCCGCCGCCTGACAAATTGACCCATTTGCACTTAAACAAAGGGACCTTAAAATCATGTTCGTAGTCAAGTTCACATATGTCCACTATGTAACCATAATATGTGTCCTTTCTGCTCTCGGTTGCTGCATCAAAGCAGACACCGCTGTTTTGGTTGGTGCTCTTTTGATCTTCGGCGATCGTGTAAAATGTATTCCCATTTATCTCGTATCCTTTGTAAGTCAATACAGTCAAAGATGGTCCCCTGGACAACAAGTACAACTCATCACAAACAGTGTTGTCACCTCTGAGACGTGTTTCCAACCAACTACTGAAAGTTCTGATGTGTTCATATGTAATCCAGTCATCGCACTGCTCCGGGTGTTTGGAGCGCAGACTGTTCTTGTGTTCATCGACATACGGGGTCACCAAGGTAGAGTTCTGTAGAACTGTGTAGTGTGCTTGAGACCAAGAATATCCGTCCCTGCATATTATTGAGTCACTTCCAAGAGTGCCTTTTCCTGTCAGTCTCCCATCATACCGCGATTCAGGGAGACCTATCTTCTTAAGGCCAGGAATGAAGTCAACACAAAACCCGATAACATCCTCTGTTTGGTGGCCCATGGAGATGCTTCCTTCTGGCCTAGCGCGGTTACGGACATATTTCTTTAGGACTCCCATGAACCTCTCAAAGGGGAACATATTGTGTAGAAATACAGGCCCCAGGATGACAATCTCGTCGACTAGATGAACTAGGACGTGCGTCATGATATTGAAGAAGGATGGTGGGAACACCAGCTCAAAACTGACAAGACATTGCGCCACATCACTCCTTAGCCTTGGTATGATTTCTGGATCGATCACCTTCTGAGAGATTGCATTGAGGAATGCACATAGCTTCACAATGGCTAATCAGACGTTTTCCGGTAGAAGCCCCCTCAATGCAACCTGAAGCAGTTGCATCATAATCACGTGGCAGTCATGAGACTTTAAGTTCTGAAACTCTTTCTCTGGCATATTTATTATTCCCTTTATATTCCACGAGAAGCCAGTCATGACCTTCATACTGAGCAGGCATTCAAAGAGGATTTCTTTCTCTTCTTTCGTAAGAGCGTAGCTGGCAGGACCTTTATACTGCTTCGGAGGCATGCCGTCTTTTTCGTGCAAACGTTGCAGGTCCTCCCGTGCCTCAGGTGTATCTTTTGTCTTCCCATACACGCCCAAGAAGCCTAGCAGGTTCACGCAAAGGTTCTTCGTCACGTGCATCACGTCGATTGAAGAGCGGACCTCTAGGTCTTTCCAGTAGGGTAGGTCCCAAAATATAGATTTCTTCTTCCACATGGGTGCGTGTCCCTCAGCGTCATTCGGAACAGCTAGTCCGCCGAGACCCTTTCCAAAGATTACGCGTAAATCATTGACCATAGCAAGTACGTGATCACCAGTACGCATGGCGGGCTTCTTCCGGTGATCTG
This sequence comes from Triticum aestivum, assembly GCF_018294505.1. Taxonomy (NCBI): domain Eukaryota; kingdom Viridiplantae; phylum Streptophyta; class Magnoliopsida; order Poales; family Poaceae; genus Triticum; species Triticum aestivum. Next base: position 2,868,992 of record NC_057809.1, on the reverse strand, counting down.
CCTCGTCTTTGAAGAAATCGACGATGGCCCAGGTACACATTCTTCCTGCATTTGTCCAGGTATATACTTTCAATGTCATCTAAAAAGTGTGTGCATGCGTGGTATCCTTTGTTTGTCTATCCTGAAAGGTTACTGAGAGCGGGCCAATCGTTGATGGTCACGAACAGCAACGCCTTTAGGTTAAATACTCCTATTTGTGCTCATCCCACGTATGTACACCGTTTCCATTCCACAGCTGTAAAAGTTCTTCAACTAATGGCCTTAGGTACACATCAATGTCGTTGTCGGGTTGCTTAGGGCCTTGGATGAGAACTGGCATCATAATGAACTTCCGCTTCATGCACATCCAAGGAGGAAGGTTATACATACATAGAGTCACGGGCCAGGTGCTGTGATTGCTGCTCTGCTCCCCGAAAGGATTAATGCCATCCGTGCTTAAAGCAAACCATATATTCCTTGGGTCCTTTGCAAACTCATCCCAGTACTTTCTCTCGATTTTTCTCCACTTCGACCCGTCAGCGGGTGCTCTCAACTTCCCATCTTTCTTCCGGTTCTCACTGTGCCATCGCATGAACTTGGCATGCTCTTCGTTTTTGAACAGACGTTTCAACCGTGGTATTATAGGAGCATACCACATCACCTTCGCAGGAACCCTCTTCGTGGGGGGCTCGCCGTCAACATCACCAGGGTCATCTCGTGTGATCTTATACCGCAACGCACCGCATACCGGGCATGCGTTCAGATCCTTGTATGCACCGCGGTAGAGGATGCAGTCATTAGGGCATGCATGTATCTTCTCCACCTCCAATCCTAGAGGGCATACGACCTTCTTTGCTGCGTATGTACTGTCGGGCAATTCGTTATCCTTTGGAAGCTTCTTCTTCAATATTTTCAGTAGCTTCTCAAATCCTTTGTCAGCCACAACATTCTCTGCCTTCCACTGCAGCAATTCCAATACGGTACCGATCTTAGTGTTGCCATCTTCGCAATTGGGGTACAATCCTTTTTTGTGATCCTCTAACATGTGATCGAACTTCAGCTTCTCCTTTTGACTTTCGCATTGCGTCCTTGCATCGACAATGACCCGGCGGAGATCATCATCATCGGGCACATCGTCTGGTTCCTCTTGATCTTCAGCAGCTTCACCCGTTGCAGCATCATTGGGCACATCGTCTGGTTCCTCTTGATCTTCACCAGCTCCCCCCGTTGCAGCATCACCGTATTCAGGGGGCACATAGTTGTCATCGTACTCTTCTTCTTTGCCGTCTTCCATCATAACCCCTATTTCTCCATGCCTCGTCCAAACATTATAGTGTGGCAGAAACCCTTGTAAAGCAGGTGGGAGTGAAGGATTTTCCGGTTAGAGTAAGACCTCGTATTCCCACATTCAGTGCATGGACAACACATAAAACCATTCTGCTTGTTTGCCTCAGCCGCATCGAGAAACTCATGCACGCCCTTAATGTACTCGGAGGTGTGTCTGTCACCGTACATCCATTGCCGGTTCATCTACGTGCATTATATATAATTAACTGTCCAAATTAATAGAAGTTCGTCATCACATTGAAACCAAAGTGCATACATAGTTCTCATCTAACAACATATAGCTCTCCAGAGCATCTAATTAATTAAACCATACATTGAAACTATGTAAAACATTTCAATGCAAAAACAAATGCGATCATAATTGCAACCAAGGTAACAATTGATCCAACGGCATAATGATACCAAGCCTCGGTATGAATGGCATATTTTCTAATCTTTCTAATCTTCAAGCGCATTGCATCCATCTTGATATTGTGATCATCGACGACATCCGCAACATGCAACTCCAATATCATCTTCTCCTCCTCAATTTTTTTTATTTTTTCCTTCAACAAATTTTTTTCTTCTTCAACTAAATTTAACCTCTCGACAATAGGGTCGGTTGGCATTTCCGATTCACATACATCCTACATAAATAAAATCTATGTCACGTTGGTCGGCATAATTTTCATAAACAATAAATGAACCAATAGTTATAAAGATAATATATATACCACATCCGAATCATAGACAGGACGAGGGCCGACGGGGGCGGATACCAAAACCATCGCACTATATAAGATGCAATAATAAAAGTAAGAAAATAATATAAGTATCTATGTAAACATACAAGTAAGAATATTTTTCCTTTCAGAAAGAAGATAAGAACAAGAGGCTCACCACGGTGGTGCCGGCGATGAGCTCGGCGCGGGTGATCGACGGCGGTGAAGACGGGGACGGGGCGTGACGGACCGCTAAATCTAGACAAATATTGAGGAAAATGGAGCTTGGAGGTCGAGTTTGGAGAGGAGAAAGCTTAAGTAGTGTGGCTCGGGCATTCCATCGAACACCTTATGTGCATAGGAGGTGAGCTAGAGCACCACCAAACCCTCTCCCCCTCGGCCAGAAAAAAACAGAGCAGTGTGCTCTGCTCTTACGCGAGGGGGTATATATAGGCACCTCATTGGTCCCGGTTGGTGGCATGAACCGGGACTAAAGGGGAGCCTTTGGTCCCGGTTCAAGCCACCAACCGGGACCAATGTTGGTGGGCCAGGAGCGAGGCCCATTGGTCCTGGTTCGTCCCACCAACCGGGACCAAAAGGTGCAGATGAACCGGGACCAATGGCCCACGTGGCCCGGCCGGCCCCCCGGACTCACGAACCGGGTCCAATGCCCCCATTGGTCCCGGTTCTGGACTGAACCGGGACTAATGGGCTGACCCGGCCTGGACCAAAGCCCTGTTTTCTACTAGTGCACACCCACCGTGCGTCATTAGTAGTTTTGAAAAAAAAAGAAAATTGTTAGTAATGGCGCACTAGTGGACAGTGCGCCATTACTAGTTTTAACTAGTAATGGCGGGTGCACTGTCCACTGGTACGCCATTACTAAGTTTTTTTCAAAAAAAAAAAATTTTTTTTTTCAAAACTAGTAATGGCGCACCATGGGAGTGGTGCGCCATTACTAGTTAAACTAGTAATAGCGCACCACACCCATGGTGCGCCATTACTAACTTGGCCCAAAAATTCCACCGAATGCACGCCCCACCCAGGACCGCCTTTTCAGTTAAAAAAATTTAAAAGAAAATGATGGAAATGTCAAAAAAAGAAAATAAAATAAGTTCCCATGTGATATGTGGTCTACTTGTTGGGAAAATTTACAAATATGAATTTCGACTTTATTTGCAAAATCTCTCTAGAATTTGTAAAATGGGCATAACTTTTGCATACAAACTCGGATTAAAAAGTTTTTTATATGAAAAATCATCTACTCGAAAAGTTACATCCAAATTTAATTGGGGGAACCCCGTTAAACATTTTCAAAATCCCCAAAACCTAACAGAAAAAAAGTTACGGGGCTTTTAGGATCTAGAGGGAAAAATGGAACAAATTTCAAACTTACTAGTGGCACACAGTTTGCTAGGTGCGCCACTAGTAACAGAAAAAAAATGGGTTCGAAAAAAATTCGATTTTTTTTCAAAATGTGATACATAATATGACCGGGAAGTTTGAAATATTTTTTCAAAATTTCATCATACTCATGAACATGAACAAAGTCCTAGACATCAACAAGGTTTAATAGGATTGATATGATAGATATATCAACAAGTGCTTGTGAAGTGAGCTGGTGCTGGGGTTGGATAGAACTGCGAAGTTAGGCGTGCTCGGGCTAGAGTAGTGTGAGGATGCGTGACCTTCCGGGAAGTTTGACCACAAAGTGCGATTTGACTTGAGATTAAGCATATTGACCCGAGGTTAAGCCATAGTGACTTGAGATTAAGAAAAAAATTGAAAAAAAATTCGAATTTTTTTTTTCAATTTTTTTATTAAAAAATTGTTACTAATGGTGCACTTCTATGTGGTGTGCCATTAGTATACTAGATACTAACGGTGCACCTGTGGGAAACTAATGGCGCACAGGTGCGCCAAATACTAATGGCGCACCTGTAGTGCGCCATTAGTAAAAAAATACTAATGGCGTGGTAGTAGTGGCGCACCTGTAGTGCGCCATTAGTAGCGAAAACAGGTGCGCCACTAGTAGGCCTTTTCCTAGTAGTATGGGATGTGCTTTCTGTTGCATTCAAATAAAAAAAAATGAAAGAATAGAAAAAGGAGCACGCAATTGGATTGCCTAATCTGGCCAAGTGCCTTGTCGGAAACTGCACGCTCGAACGCGTGCACATATTAGCATTATTATTCTACATTCTAATTAAGTAGCTAGGGGAAAATAAAATTTTAAATAATCATTCCTTTCTACCTTACGCACATGAACTATCCTCTTAAATAATGGCATTGTTAACATAAAACAAATATAGGCACAACAGCTAGCGAGTAACAAAAGCAGGGAACACAGGCCCCTCCCCCGCTAGCGAATGACAAAAGCAGGGGACACATGCCCCCTCAAATGTAAATACAGACTTTTACGCGTGCACTCATTGCAACGCGTGATAGGCTTGCCCCTGATTTTAACTGTGGGCCCAATATCTAATCTCTCTCCAACCTCATTAATCTCCCTCTCCTGATTTTAAGGGTGTGGATGGCTGTGTGTATGTAAATTCTCTCTCTAATCTCTTGGGCTCCTTGATTTTCAGAGGTGTGTGGGCAGGTGGCATGTGATTTCCGTTGCATGCAAAGAAAAAGAGAGGAAAGAATAGGAAAGGGAGCACACAACTGCATTGCCTAATCTGTCCTAAGTGCCTTGTCAGAAGCTACACACTCCAACGCGCGCCCGCGAATTAGCATTATTATTATACATTCTAATTAAGTAGTTAGCGGAAAATAAAATTTCAAATAATCATTCCTATCTACCTTACGCACCTGAACTATCCTCTTAAATAATGGCATTGTTAACATAGAACAAACATAGGCACAACAACTAGCGAGTGCCAAAAGCAGGGGACACATGCCCCCTCCCCGCTAGCGAATGACAAAAGCAGGGGACACATGCCCCATCAAAAGTAAATACAGACTTTTTACGCATGCGCACATTGCAACGCGTGATAGGCTTGCCCCCTGATTTTAGTTGTGGACCCAATATCTAATCTCTCCAACCTCATTAATCTATCTCCACTGATTTTAAGGGTGTGGATGGCTGTGTGTATGTAAAACTCTTTCTCTAATCTCTCGGGCTTCCTGATTTTCAACGGTGGGTGGGCAGGTGGCATGTGCTTTCCGTTGCATGCAAAGAAAAAGAGAGGAAAGAATAGGAAAGGGAGTATGCAACTGCACTGCCTAATCTGGCCTAAGTGCCTTGTCGGAAACTACACACTCCAACGCGCGCTCGCGAATTAGAATTATTATTCTATGTTCTAATTAAGTAGATAGGGGAAAATAAAATTTCAAATAATCATTCTTTTCTACCTTACGCACCTGAAATATCCTTTTAAATAATGGCATTGTTAACATAGAATAAACATAGGCACAACAGCTAGCGAGTGACAAAAGCAGGGCCACATACCCCCTCCCCGCTAGCGAATGACAAAAGCATGGGACAAATGCCCTCTCAAAAGTAAATATAGACTTTTATGTGTGCGCTCATTGCAACACGCGATAGGCTTGCCCCCTGATTTTAGTTATATGCCAAATATCTAATCTCTCTCCAACCTCATTAATCCCTCTCCCCCGATTTTAAGGGCGTGGATGGCTGTGTGTATATAAAATTATCTCTCTAATCTCTTGGGCTTCCTGATTTTCAGGGGTGGGTGGGCAGGTGGCATGTGCTTTCCGTTGCATTGAAAGAAGAAATTGAAAGAATAGAAAAGGGAGCACACAACTGGATTGACTAATCTGGCCAAGTGCCTTTTCGGAAATTGCACGCTCGAACGCGTGCACATATTAGCATTATTATTCTACATTCTAATTAAGTAGCTAGGGGAAAATAAAATTTCAAATAATCATTCCTTTCTACCTTACGCAACTGAACTATCCTCTTGAATAATGACATTGTTAACATGAAACAAACATAGGCACAACAGTTAGCGAGTAACAAAGCAAGGGACACATGCCCCTCCCCCGCTAGCGAATGACAAAAGCAGGGGACACATGCCCCCTCAAAAGTAAATACAGACTTTTACGCGTGCGCTCATTGCAACGCGCGATAGGCTTGCCCCCTGATTTTAGTTGTGGGCCCAATATCTAATCTCACTCCAACCTCATTAATCTCCCTCTCCTGATTTTAAGGGAGTGGATGGCTGTGTGTATGTAAATTCTCTCTAATCTCTTGGGCTCCTTGATTTTCAGCGGTGGGTGGGCAGGTGGCATGTGCTGCATGAAGAGCTTCTCAATCATGCGCGCGCGAGGACAGGGGCCCTCTGCTTTCCATCTCACCTCCCGGGTCTCCGGGAAAAGCTTGTCAGAAACTTGACTCACTGAACACCGCACTTGATGAGTATCGAGTGCGTTGTTACATTGTCACTTTGACAGGCCTTTTCCGCTTCCCGGTATGGAGCCGGCGGTCCTTCAGGCATGCCCTTTCGAGCGGCTTGAGTTTAGCTCAAACCAACCAGTGCCCTGTGCCGCTGATCGTGATACGCATTTTCAGATCCGGATTTCAAATCACAGTTTTCGGAAATGGGATTGGCATAGGCGCCCAACTCAGAACAAGGTTGATGAGGAGTGACCGATCACTTGAGGGAATGATTGAGGAGACCGATCTCCCTTCCAGGAAAGCAACAGAAACTCCAGAACAAGGTCGATGAGTCGTGAAATCACGATTGATTGAACGACGAGCAAGACCGATCACGCAAAACCGGACGCATTCAGTTCGTTCACGGCTAGGAACTCAAATGATGTCCCTTGCTAGGCTATCGGTTTAGGTTTTAGGAAGCCAAGCTTTAACGAGAGCTTTGCTAAGAAACTTGGGCTTTGTGGCATCGAGTATTTGCCACATGAAAACAAGTCCTCGATAGCGAGGGTCTCGGATAGGGGTCGCTTCATAGAGTGCATAAAATTGCTGTTTGGGAGCGGTCACCTATTATGCAAAGTAAGGTGATGCCATCATGGGTAGGTTATGGCATCATGGGAAAGTGGCATCGGTCGGTTTCCAGTTCGGAGTCAGTTCTCCAGTTGAGCGAGATTTATCTGTTCCTGTCCGGAAGCGGTTCGGACCTGCATTTGTTAAAGCTTAGAATTAGTTCCTGTCCGGAAGCGGTTCAGACCTGCATAGCTTAGAATTTGTTTCTGCCCGGAAAAAAAGAAAAAAAAAGGAAAGAATAGGAAAGGGAGCACGCAACTGCATTGCCTAATCTGGCCTAAGTGCCATGTCAGAAACTACACACTCCAACGCGCGCCCACGAATTAGCATTATTATTCTACATTCTAATTAAGTAGCTAGGGGAAAATAAAATTTCAAATAATAATTCCTATGTACCTTACGCACCTGAACTATCCTCTTAAATAATGCCATTGTTAACATAGAACAAACATAGGCACAACAACTAGTGAGTGCCAAAAGTAGGTGACACATGCCCCCTCCCCGCTAGCGAATGACAAAAGCAGGGGACACATGCCCCCTCGAAAGTAAATACAGACTTCTACGTGTGCACACATTGCAACGCGTGATAGGCTTGCCCCCTGATTTTAGTTGTGGGCCCAATATCTAATCTCTCTCCAACCTTATTAATCCATCTCCCCTAATTTTAAGGGTGTGGATGGCTGTGTGTATGTAAAATTCTCTCTCTAATCTCTTGGGCTCTGTCACATCCCTAGCCTGGTATGACCTAGACTAGCTAGTCATGTGTGCATCATGTTCAAAATTCCATTTAATTTTGAAATGGGGATTTGTGAAACCCTCAGAATCATTTTTGAAAATGACCCAAATAAAAATTTCTCCAAAAGGGTCCAAGAAAATGCTCATGTTGCTCTCTGAAAATATTGGACAGAGATAAAAATCAAACCAATATTTTTAAGAGCTCATAGGTATTTATTTTGGGCATTTGGAATTAATGCATAAATATTTGCATTGGAAATATATTAGTTATATATATTAATATATGTCCAAAAATTATGCCACCTGTTGGGGAGCTCTGGAATAATATATCTAGCTCCTGCAAAAATTGGCATAAGGTAATAAAATGATTTAATATTTTATTTAAATCAAAACAAACGTCAGAAATTAGAAAAACTAAAATAAATAAAAGAAGGAGAAGCTTACCTGGGGCTCCTCCCTGTGCAGCCCAGCAGTAGCTGGCCGGCCCAGCCCGCCTCCTCCTCTGTCGTCTTCGTCCTCGACAGAGGGAGGGGAGCGTGCCCGGCGCGCGCGCGCCACCGCGCCACGCCACCAGCTCGCCTGCCTGCCTGCCTCTCCCCTCCTCGTCTGGATGCCCTGGAACGATGCCACGCCCCCCCCCGTACTCTCTCACTCTCCCCCGGTTCTTCCTCTCCTCTCCCTCGCTCTCTCTCTCCCGTGTCCGAACGCACCCATCGCCGCCGTTCGCCATAGCCGCCGCCACCGGCCTCCCCTCGCCTCCCCGACACGCGCAGGAGCTCCGCCCCCTCGCCCTGAAGCTCTCCGTCAAGCCACAAGACGCCGGACGCCCTGTGGAGCCGCCGTCGCCATCGTCTTCCTCCTCGGGCTCCGACCACCATCGCCGTCGATTCGCCGTCTCCAGTACGTCCCCGAGCCCGCTTCGACGCCCGCTGCAACCGCGGTGAGCTCCGCCACCGTTTCCCTCTCTTCTCCCCCTCGTTCCCGCGCCGTAACTCCGTTTCCCACCATGACCGAACCTCCGCCGTCGCCGAGCTCGCCGTCGACGCAGCTCCGGTGACCATTTGGTCACCCCGGCGAGTCCAACAAGTTCGTAAGGCCCCGTAGAGCATCCCTAGCGCCTTGCTTCGCTCGCCTTCGAGCTCCAACCACGTTTCCGTGCACGACCGAACCCCGGCGGCCGCAGCCGAGCTCGCCGCCGTCGACTCCGGCCACCCCAGGCCCAGCCACGGCCACCGCCTGACGCGCCATCGAGCTAGCTTTCCAACGCACCTAGCCGCACGCCGTTTGGAGCACCACAGAGAAAACCCGGGGCACATGTACGCCGCGGACCTCGCCGGCGACTAACCGCCGGCGGGTTTGACTTGTTCGACCTGGGGTTTGACCCCCCCAGAGTCACTGACGCGTGGGCCCCGTCGGCCAGGTGGTTAGCTTAGTGCTAATCACTGTTAATTAACCCCCCTGACACTGACCAGTGGGCCCCAGCGCCACTAACTCTTAATTAGGATTAAACTAACCTCTGTTAAACCCCCCTGTCACTGACGTGTGGACCCCACACGTCAGGTTTGACCCCAGCCAGCCGCAGTTGACCGCTGACGTCGTGCTGACGTCATGCTGGCGCAATATACATATTTCTGGATTTAAATTAAATCAGGAAATTCCAGAATATAATTTAAACTTCAAAAATTCATAACTTTTATTCTGTAACTCCAAATCAGACAAATTATATATGAAAAATGATCAGAAAAATCCAATCTATCCATCTGTACTATTTTCATGCATGACTAAACAAGTTAACTTGATGTTTAATGCAGAACAAGGAAAAGCACTTTAAAAGGCCATGTTTGAGTTTGAAATTTGAATCTTTGATTCAAATTGGTTCAAACCCTTCTGGTCTTAGTTGCATTAGCCCAACACACTCATATTGCCATGTTTCATGCATGCATCATATTGTTGCACATTGTTTGGTGATGGTTGTGTATCGGTGTCCTTTGCGACAGGTTCTGCCTCCGAGGAGTACCGTGATTACCCTAACGAAGAACCGTATCAGTGCATCGAACCATCAGGCAAGCAACCAACCATTTGATCATATCGATACAATCCCATGTTCTCGCTCCTGCTCTCCTTTACTGCATTAAGACAACGCGTTTCAAACTGCTGTGTGCTACGGTAGTTGAACCCATTTCCTCTGCATTACCTGTCATTGCCACAGTAACTAGATGAAACCCACTAGCATGTGTAGGAGTTGATTGAGCCGTATGTATGTGTTGTTCCTACCTTGCTATGCCTGCTATGCTTAGAGTCGTGTCAGGTCTGGTTCATCTGGGTGATGGGCTAGAGTGAAATGATTATGTCGGTAATGAGAGTGGTGTGGTGAACACGATTTGGTAAAGGTATCGATGAGAGGCCATGTAGGAGTACATGGTGGGTTGTTTCATTGAAGCCGACCTTAAGCACTGAGATCTGTATGTGTGATTTAAGATACAGCTACTACCATGCATTGGGCCCTGAAATATGACCCCCCTCGACTTCTTATTCACCCTAGCTCTCTGTCCAGGAGTTGCAAGTAGTTTCTGGTGTTTGTAGCCTACTGGAGGCCGTGGACAGCGCTGACCGTAGGGGTGGGCTGTGATGCGGTAGGTACGTGGCACGGTGTACCGAATAACCCGTTAGGTATCTCGGGAACCCTGTTCACATCGTTCGGGGCCGTATGGGAAACCTCGGCCGGACTCCCTGCGGATGGAACCTGGATAGGCGATAAACCTAGACTAGAGGCTTAAGTGTTTAGGTAGGTCGTGGTCTACACCCACGTCGGCTTTCGCTTGAAGTCTGCCGAGCACATGTCGTGTGCAGACGCTAAGTGGTGGAAACATGTATGAAGAAGTACACCCCTGCAGGGTTATCATGATCTATTCGAATAGCCGCGTCCGCGGTAAAGGACTACTTGGTTGCCTATACAGTTCATAGACAAGTAAATGGAAACTACTAAAAGCCTCAAGATAAGTGTGAGTGCCGAGGATGGCTCTTCCGTAGGAAGACGGAGGCGGATCCTCGGTAGTGTATTGAAGTGGTGAGTAGTGGACTCGTGTGCGCAAAACCATTTCAAGTTGAAGTATCGTAGGATAGTCTAGCCAAGAGTCAAAGCTGGCTTGCTGCAATAACTCCACCAACCCTTCTTGATAATATGCATGTATGTAGGATCTGATGTAAGTCTTGCTGAGTACCTTTGTACTCATGTTGCTATAATTTACATTTTTACAGAAGACGCTGCAACCCCTTCTGATGGGTTCTATGTAGACGTTGACATCAACGAGTAGGCTAAAGGCCCAGGTGGTGATCCTGAGCTTATGAAGGACCACGTAGTATAGTTAGGCTTTCCAAGCCTCTTTTATTTTACTAGTTGTCTGTACTCAGACAAGTTACTTCCGCTGCTAGTTTGTATGACTGTATGACTTGAATGTTGGGTCGTGAGACCCGTTCCTTTGTGTATGTTATGTATGGCTCCCTGAGCCTTAAATAAAGTACTTGTGTCGTAGAGTCATGTTGTGATGCTTCGTTGTATTTGCACATATCGAGCATATTGTGTGTATGATTGAAATGCTTGGTATGTGTGGGATCTGACTATCTAGTTGTTTATCTTTAGTAGCCTCTCTTACCGGGAAATGTCTCCTAGTGTTACCGCTGAGCCATGGTAGCTTGCTACTGCTCTGGAACACTTAGGCTGGCCAGCATGTGTCCTTCTTCGTTCCTGTGTCTGTCCCTTCGGGGAAATGTCACGCATTGAGTACCGGAGTCCTGTTAGCCCGCTACAGCCCGGTTTACCGGAGTCCTGCTAGCCCAGTGCTATAGCCCGGACCCACTTGCTGATGACCGACACATTCGAAGCTGGGTCATGGATGCCTGTCCCTGTAAGTCTGTGCCACTTTGGGTTTACAACTAGTCATGTCAGCCCGGGCTCCTTATCATATGGATGCTAGCGACACTATCATATACGTGAGCCAAAAGGCGCAACCGGTCCCGGGCAAAGGTAAGGCGACACCCGTGGGGATACCGTGCGTGAGGCCGCAAAGTGATATGAGGTGTTACCGGCTAGATCAATGTGACATCGAGTCGGGGTCCTGACAGGCTCCCTGATTTTCAGGTGTGGGTGGCAGGTGGCATGTGCTTTCCGTTGCATGCAAAGAAAAAAAAGAGGAAAGCATAGGAAAGGGAGTACTCAACTGCACTGCCTAATCTGGCCTAAGTGCCTTGTCAGAAACTACACACTCCAACGCGCGCCCACGAATTTGCATTATTATTTTACATTCTAATTAAGTAGTTAGGGGAAAATAAAATTTCAAATAATCATTCCTTTCTACCTTACGCACCTGAACTATCCTCTTAAATAGTGGTATGGTTAACATAGAATAAACATAGGCACAACAGCTAACGAGTGACAAAAGCAGGGGACACATGCCCCCTCACCGCTAGCGAATGACAAATGCCCCCCTCAAAAGTAAATACAGACTTTTACATGTGCGTTCATTGCAACACGCGATAGGCTTGCCCCCTGATTTTAGTTGTGGGCCCAATATCTAATCTCTCTCCAACCTCATTAATCCCTCTCCCCTGATTTTAAGGGCGTGGATGGCTGTGTGTATGTAAAATGCTCTCTCTAATCTCTTGGGCTCCCTGATTTTCAGGGGTGGGTGGGCAGGTGGCATGTGCTTTCCGTTGCATGCAAAGAAAAAAAAAATGAAAGAATAAAAAAGGGAGAATGCAACTGGATTGCCTAATCTGGCCTAAGTGCCTTGTCGGAAACTTCATGACAAACTCATGTTGTCTGCGAGCTTCATGGCACTAGTTTAGTCGTGTCATCTCCATGTGGTGCTACTAGATATGCAGGTCCACGAAAGCAAAGTTCAACGAAAAAATAAACAAACTTTAGCCCTTCACCTGCATCATTGTGTGATGCAAGTGTATTGCACCTTGGTACCCTTCACCCTCGGCACACTTCGCAGTCGAGACTATCGGCGGCTCTAAATCGAAGTGCTCGGCTACCTCCAACAATTTTATCCACATCAGTATGTAATATTTTAACCTAAGCGTTTACGTGGGTATGGTGTTCCAGCATCGGCGGCACTTGGTTGGAGCTAAATGCATTTGCGGTGCTGTAAATGGTGGCCAACATGGGTCTGCACTGATGGCCCCTTGTTTCTAGCATCGTGCAATGCCGGATTGTAACTTTAGAGGCTAGACATGGTCGCTTGCTTTGGTCGCCACCAGTGCTTGTTATCGCTGTTTTGCAGCTTTGGTTCACTAGTGTAGAACCGGGCAATAGCACCGGTTCGTAAGGCCCTTTAGTGCCGGTTCGGTAACCGGCACTAAAGTGTGGGCACTAAAGCCCCCCCCCCCTTTAGTACCGGTTCAGCACGAACCGGTGCTAAAGGGCAACCATGTGGCACGAGCCAGCTCCGGGGGTAGGGAGCCCTTTAGTACCGGTTGGTGACACCAACCGGTAATAAAAGGTTGGGGGGTTTTGGATTTATGATTTCTTTTTCATTTAATTTTGTGTTTTCCATTTAATTCTTTTTCATTTGCTGGTATTTTACGATACTACATATTGTACACGTTATGCATATATATAAATAGAATTTCTAGTAGAACCGATCATATATATATATATATATATATATATATCATCGAATGTCTCAGAACCACCATTAATTCACACATATATACACACATGTATATATATATACAATTAGCTAGCTATATACAATTTCTCCTAATTGGTGCCTTCGGAGCCAGTGGCATTAGCCTAATTGGTGCCTTCGGAGCACGATGACAATTGGAAGTGGTTCATGGGGGCGGTAGCGGGTAATAGTATTCTCCTTTGGGATCTATGACCTGGTCGAGCAAAAATCCCGCTATTTCCTCTTCAATTGCTTTTATGCGCTCCTCTGCTAGGAGCTGCTCCCGCACATCTCTGAACTGTTAAGAAGGAGATCAATATGCATGTGTATTAGTTGTGTGACTAGATATCGATAATGGTATAAAAATTATGAACAGTGTTCTGACAAACGTACCCTGTCCTGTCTTTGAGATCTGCTCCTTTAGGACGCCATCATGCGAATGTTATCGCAAACGTAGTATGCACATAGATTATCCCCCGGCGCCTGCTTTGGGGACTTTACGAGAATGGAATTTGATCAAATAATAATTAATCAAGCATGATAATTGAAGAGATGGTAGCTAGCTAGCTAGTACTACTTAATTACTTACCTTGGGTCGTTACCATTTCAGCTTTCGTTTCCATTGGCCTGGAGTGACGCTGATGAACTTTGCCCAAGCCCTGCCCGCTGACAAATAAAATGAATAAAGGGGTTATTAAATAGTTCATATCAGGAAATGACGAACTAAATAGGCCGAGATATAGTTAATAATGATTAAAATTACCTGTTGACTATCCCAAACAAGATGGTGTAGTCACTTTCTTTCTTAAGTAGTGAGTCCAGTATTTCAACCGTTCCTTCATCAACTTTAATGATTAACAAGATCCAGTGAAATCTGCATGCACACACGTTTGCATGTCTTAATTAAGCGGGCATATGTAAGCAAAAACATGTAGCTAACTAGTAGGCAAAAACAGAATTTGTAGTACAAGACAGTGTGACTCACTCGAAGTTGTAAGGAAGTAGTATATCTTCATTGGTATTGAGGCGCTTGAAGAACTCTAGCATGCTTTCCTCTACACTTTTTTCATAATATGCATCTAATTTCCATGTGTATTCATTAATGGTATTTGGGTCAATGAACCCAATGCCATAGCGTCCACCTTTTTTCATTTCATACATCTTCATCCTGCATAATACCACAGAAAAGAATATAGTGAGGATATTTACAGGTAATGATTGATCAAAATGATCACTACAGCTAGCTTGAGACTTAAATTACAGAAAGAAATCACTTACCGACAATAGCAACTGACGATAGATTTGTTGAGTGCGTCTTGATTGTATAACTGAAATAGTTCTGAATACTCAACGGACACAGCTTTCTCATGGAAGTAATGATCCTTCTTGACATTCACCATGAGGGACTCTCGATTGGAAATCTTGGTAATGTTCATGTACCATTGATGCAATTCATACATTCTCGTTGGGAGCTTCTTGACCTCGTCTAGCTCAACCAAAGGTTGGCCCCGAATATATTTCCATTTTATTTCCTTCTCTCTAAGAAGAGGCGTGGGCTCGATGTCGAGGAGTTGTCCAACAGTGATCATGAACCTTTTAGCCTGCTCAATATGCTCCTCGGTTATTACCACATCGCCCAGCCCGGGAACGTTAACGGTTTGCCCACAATAATATTGGGCGCGCGTACTCTCATGTGTTGTTGGCACAACAAGCGGGGGGATTGATTGCGCCGCCTGTTCTCCCAACTGGAGAACAGTTTTACCGCTCCTTTTGCCAGCTGATTTGCTCGAGCTCGAGCTCGCCTCATTCTGTAGATGTGCTCAATTTAACTTCCTAAGGTGGCGCTCATAGTCTGTGTCAACAGGCTTGGGAGCTGGTGCTCTAGCCATACGAATGAAGTGGTCAATCTTTTCCTCAGGCACTTTCTTCCTTGGCGGCGGTGGCGGTTTCGGTGCAAAATGGGCTTCTGCCTCGGCCTTCGATATGGCTGCGTTTTCCTCCTCGGACTTGTCGTAAGGCCTCTGCGGAAGAGGCGCGAGGCTGCTTGGACCATATTGAAATCGCTTGCCTCCGCCTGTACCTCCCATCCTACCTCGACTTGTACCGCTACGCACCATAACTGCGGCGGCTCTCTTCCGTGATTGCTGAGGCGGCGGAGACGGTTGACGTGGCTGAGTTGGACGAGGAGGAGTGGCCTGAAGTTGTGCCGGACTTGGAGGAGGAGTGGCCTGAAGTTGTGCCGGACTTGGAGGAGGAGTGGTCTGACGCTGCATTGGACTTAGAGGAGGAGTGGCCTGATGATTTGCCAGACTTGGAGGAGGAGGACTGACCTGACGCGTTGGTGGACTTGGAGGAGCGGGAGTCTGCTGACTCGGTTGTGGACTTCGACGAGGAGTCGGCTGACGCGGTGTCGGTGGCCTTCAAAAGATGATGCAATCCTTTCTCCATAGGATGATATGATGTTTGGCCTCTCCCAGTGTGTGCTCCTCGTCACCTCCAGGAATGTCAAGCTCTAGCCCCGAATATTGGTCCACCACCTCATCAACCAAGACACGAGCATAGCCCGCTGGAATCGGGTTGCAATGGAAGGTTGCCTCGGGTGGATTTGTAAAAGCAACGGCATCCGCCACCTTCATGGATATGTTCTTCATTTTGAAGTGTAGCTCGCAGTTAGTGTTCTCCATGATGTCATCCACAGGGTATCTATCCAGCATTGCGTCACCCGGGGCGGAACCCACGCTGCTTCTCGGCATGGATGGGACGGTGCTATCTAATGCTGGATCATCTGCTAGCTGCTGCAGCTGTTGAGACCCCCTTTGCTGGCTAAGTGAGTCGATCTGCTCCTGCTGCTGCTGGAATTTGACTGCCAAGTCCGCGTGCGCTGATTCTAGGCCTTGAAGGCGTTTATAGTCCAGCTTCCTCTGCTCCTCCTCCATCTTCCTCTTCTTCTCCTCCGCATTCTTCTTTCTCGCACGGGTTCTGTAGTCAGCGTTCCAGTCCGAAAACCCCTCATACCACGGAAAAGCGCCCTTGCCTCGTGTTCTTCCCGGCTGTTCAGGATTTCCCAGGGCACGCGTAAGCTCGTCGTTCTCTCTGTTGGGCTGGAACACCCCCGATCGAGCCTCTTATATCGCAACAAGTAGCTTATCTTCGGCTCCGTTCAGACATGCCTTCTTCGAAACTTTGCCTGTCTTCGGGCCCAACTCCCCCCATGCGCATAGAACCAAGTCCTACACCTGGGGGGGGGGCAGCTCAATGTTTCTGGAGTGACACCTGCATCCTCCATCTCTTTCTCAGACTTAGCCCAGTTAGGCATTGCCACCGTGTAGCCACCTGGCCCCAGCTTATGGAACTTATCCTTTTTTCGGCATTGGCCTTGTTTATTCTCGACTGTTCCTTAGATAAGTCCGAATCCTTGAATTTCACGAAATCGTCCCAATGAGCACTTTGCTTCTCTAGTGTTCCCTCGAATACTGGAGTCTTCCTTCCTCCCTTGACGTACTTGAAGATTTGCTCGATCCGGATGGCTGAAAGAAGAAAGATCGATTCGTTAATATATCTTCAAGTCATTTAAAACATGTGATGATTACCAGATGCCTGCTTATATAAATATACCTCGCCGGTCTTTGTTGTTTCAAGATCAACATTTTCTTCGTCATCAGTATCATAATCATAGTTCATGACTTCATCAACTCGGTCATCGCGATCGAATATCATATCACCCTCCCCGGTGTTGTTTAGACATCCGGAGCCGTCACAATCTTCTTCATTCTGATCATCATCTGGCCCGCGAGGATGGCGTATGATATCGAACAGGGTCTCTTCTCCCTCTCTGTCGGTATTGTCTGCCATAGCTTTTATTTAACTAATCCAAAAGAAATATAAAAAAAATTAGTATTCAAATTACAATGCATGGATGCAATCAATTAATAAGGAAAAACTGAATCAATCATAGCACATAATAAGCATCATCGAATATAATCTCGAATACATCGTCTCGAATAATAGATATAATCTCGAATACATCGTCTCGAATAATATATATCGAATACATCACTAGCTAGCTAGCTAATAAAGATCGAATACTAAAGAGTAATCTAGGCCACTCACGGTTCCTGAGGCACAGGCAGTGGACAACCAAAGTGAAGGAACCATCACTGGATCATAACTCGGGTGATCTCCCCAAAGAACCTGCCAGGTATTGGAGAACCTGACGTCCATAGCAGCCATGTAGCGATGGACGTGCTCGTCCTCCTCCCTAACACGGCGACGTACCACCTCCGGCGGGGCCGGCTCCCTCCGCACCGAAAGTGTCCCACATGAACGCCACCAAAGGAGATCAGGGTCGACGACGGGACCCGGGGCCGGGTTCCTCACCAAGCGTCGCGCCCCTGAAGGTAGCACCTCTTAGTGCCAGCCCGGCGGAGCCCAATCCCGGACATGGGTCCTCTGAAGCAGGATGTCGTCGCGAACGGGTCGACGGCGAGGATGCGGGCCGAGCATCGTCGACAACAAATACTATATGCCGCAAAAGTAAAGTAATATTTTTTAAATGATGGATTGTGATTTCATATATACAAATTCTAAATTTTATAACTAAAAATATAAGAAACTAAAAAAACATCGATCATCGTCTAACAATTTGAAATTAATCTAAGTCATCTAGCTAAAACTAACATTTCCAAAATTTCTAACATTTCTATATAACTAACATTTGTATAAAAAACAGAAAAACCTTTGACATTATATATATTATAACTAACATTTCTATATACTATTTGACATTAATCTAATCTAATTAATTAATTCATCTAAAACTTTGTATGAAAAACAGAAAAAATTAAAAACAGAAAATTGTGTGTGTGTGCGCGTGTAGTGTGTGTGTGTGTGCGCGCGCGCGTGTAGAGTGTGTGTGTGTGTGTGCGCGCGCGCGCGCGTGTGTGCAGTAGCTACGGTCGGCGCCGGCGGCGTGGTGGCTTTGATCGATTGGAGGGAGGAGAGGGGTCGGGGGAGGGGCTCACGGTGCGCGGGGGCGAGGTCGAGGCGACGGCGACGGCGAGGCGAGGTCGATCCAAGGCGACGGCGACGGTGAGGCGAGGGGACGGCGACGGGCCGGTGCGGCCACGGGGACGGGCCGGCGATGGGGGCGGCGCGGAGTCGACGGGGACGACGCGACGAGGACGGGGGCGTCGCGGAGTCGATGGGGACGGCGCGATAGGGGCGGCGACGACGCGGGACGGGGCGGCGGCAGAGAGAAGTGGGAGATGAGAAACTAAATTTTTTCGAAGTGTTTGTTATATAGGGGACACCTTTAGTACCGGTTGGTGCCACCACCCGGTACTAAAGGCCTTTTTTGGCCAGGCCAAGCGGCGGGAAGAGCACACCTTTAGTACCGGGTGGTGGCTAGAACCGGTACTAAAGACCCACGCTTTAGTACCGGTTCCAGCCACCAAACGGTACTAAAGGTGGTGCGTGGGCGCATGTGCGGTGCGGCAAGTTTAGTCCCACCTCGCTAGCCGTGGGGCGCCCGCACTGGTTTATAAGCCCTAGTGCGGTAGCTCTCTCGAGCTCCTCTCATAAGCAGGCCTTCCGGGCCTACGTCTGCTGCTATGTCCTGATGGGCCTATTGGGCTAACGGGCCAGCATCCTGGCCCAATTAAAATTTGGGTTTCTAGTCCTATGCAGACCGCTGTGGCCTAGTAGGTGGGCTTTTTTTCATTTAATTTTTTCTTTTCTGCTTTATTTATTTTGTTTTATTTATTTTTAGTTGTTTTTTTGCTGTATTTAGAGTTTCTTTGTGAATATTTTTGCTTTAGGTACAAAAAATTAGAAACTTTCTGTTAGTGCCGGTAGTTTTCAAATTTGAATAGTTTAAATTTTGAATTATTTAAAATTTATGTGAATCACTAGTTTGTGAATAACTTAACTTTAAAAATACATTTTTCAGTGATTCTTTTTTATTATGTTCAATATTAGTGTGTTTTATCATTATATTCAATTTGGTAATACCTTTGTAACAGGTGAGTTGTCGTCCGGAACCCTGATAGTTCGAAAGAGATTGTCCATTTTGTACACGAAGTGCATCCAATTTTTGCCGTAACCCTCTCCACTTTTTTGCACATGCTATGTGGGTGAAATTATGATACCATGCCAACTTTCAAACTTTTCGGAGTTCATTTGAAGTGTTTTTCAATTTAGCTAGAAAAAATCAGTAAATGCATGAAAGAATTTGTTTGCACATAAAATTTCTTCGCGTTTCAAATGCCAAAACACATAACTACCCCTAACTATTACAGAGATTCCCTCCTGGGAATGAAACACAGAAGAAAGTGATGATATATAGTGAAGCCGATCACATCCCAGATCTTTGGGTGTGAAACTTTTTCTTCGCGTGTGTCCCTTTGCGCCAAGTCATGGAAAATCTTCATCATTTAACGGGTGCTCGGGTCAATAGTCACTGTGAATGGAGCAATTTCATCAAACTTTTCATAATCTCCTGACCTGTCTGTCTTGTCATCAACTCCCACGATGTTTCTCTTCCCAGAAAGAACTATGTGCCGCTTTGGCTCGTCGTATGATGCATTCGCTTTCTTATCTTTTCTTTTTCTCGGCTTGGTAGGCATGTCCTTCACATAGAAAACCTGTGCCACATCATTGCCTAGGACGAATGGTTCGTCTGCATACGCAAGATTGTTGAGATCCACTGTTGTCATTCCGTACTGCGGGTCTTCCGTTACCCCGCCTTGTGTTATATTGACCCATTTGCACCGAAACAAAGGGACCTTCAAACCACGTCTATAGTCAAGTTCCCGTATGTCCTGTATATAACCATAATAGGTTTCCTTTCCCGTCTTGGTTTCTGCATCAAAGCGGACACCACTGTTTTGGTTGGTGCTCTTCTTATCTTGGGCGATCGTGTAAAATGTATTACCATTTATCTCGTAGCCTTTGAAAGTCATTATATTCGAAGATGGTAACTAGGACAGCAAGTACATGTCATCTTCAATAGAGGCGTCATGCATGGTACGTGTCTGCAACCAGCTGGCGAAACTCCTGGTTTGTTCACGTGTAATCCAGTCATCAGACCGCTCCGGGTGTTTGGAGCGTAGCAAATTCTTGTGTTCTTCCATATACGAAGCCACCAAGGCGGAATTCTGTAGAACTGTGTAGTGTGCTTCAGTGAGAGAATGTCCGTCCATACATATTATTTGATCCCCTCCTAGCATGCCTTTTCCATCTAGTCTGCCCTTATGCCGTGATTCAGGAACACCAATCGGCTTAAGGTCAGGAATAAAGTCAATAAAAAACTCAATGACCTCCTCATTTTCATGGCCCTTGGAGATGCTTCCTTCTGGCCTAGCACGGTTATCAACATATTTCTTTAAGACTCCCATGAACCTCTCAAAGGGGAACATATTATGTAGAAATACAGGACCTGAAATGTTAATCTCTTCGCATAGGTGAACTAGGACGTGCGTCGTGATGTTGAAGAAGGATGATGGGAACACCAACATGAAACTGACAAGACATTGCACCAAATCATTCTCTAACCTTGGTATGATTTCTGGATCATTTACCTTCTGAGAGATTGCATAGAGGAATGCACATAGCTTCATAATGGCTAATCGAACGTTTTTCGGTAGAAGCCCCCTCAATGCAACCAGAAGCAGTTGCGTCATAATCACGTGGCAGTCATGAGACTTTAGGTTCCGGAAATTTTTCTCTGCCATATTTATTATTTCCTTTATATTTAACGAGAAGCCGGACGGTACCTTAATACTAAGCAGGCATTCAAAGAATATTTCCTTCTCTTCTTTGGTAAGAGCGTAGCTTGCATGACCCTGATGTATGCCGTCTTTTCCGTGCATACATTGCTGGTCCTCCTGTGCCTCAGGTGTATATTTTGTCTTCCCATACACGCCCAAGAAGCCAAGCAGGGTCACACAAAGATTCTTCATCACGTGCATCACGTCGATTGCGGAGCGGACCTCTAGGTCTTTCCAATAGGGCAGGTCCCAAAATATAGATTTCTTCTTCCACATGGGTGTGTGTCTGTCAGCGTCATTCGAAACAGGTTGTCCACCAGGACCCTTTCCAAAGACCACCTTCAAATCCTTGACCATATCATGTACATCAGCACCAGTACGGTGGTGAGGCTTCGTCCGGTGATCCGCCTCACCTTTGAAATGATTGCCTTTCTTTCTTACGGGATGTCTTCTCGGAAGAAATCGACGATGTCCCAGGTACACATTCTTCTTACAATTAGCCAAATATATACTGTCGGTATCGTCCAAACAGTGCGTGCATGCGCGGTATCCCTTGTTTGTCTGTCCTGAAAGGTTACTGAGAGCAGGCCAATCATTGATGGTCACGAACAGCAACGCCTTTAGGTCAAATTCTTCCCCCATGTGCTCATCCCATGCATGTACACCTGTTCCATTCCACAGTTGTAAGAGTTCTTCAACTAATGGCCTTAGGTACACATCAATGTCGTTGTCGGGTTGCTTAGGGCCTTAGATGAGCACTCGCATCATAATGAACTTCCGCTTCATGCACAACCAAGGAGGAAGGTTATACAAACATAGAGTCACAGGCCAGGTGCTATGGTTGTTGCTCTGCTCCCCAAAAGGATTAATGCCATCTACGCTTAGACCAAACCATACGTTCCTTGCGTCATCTGCAAACTCCTTCCCGTACTTTCTTTCGATTTTTCTCCACTGCGACCCCTCAGTGGGTACTCTCAACTTTCCGTCTTTCTTACGGTCTTCTTTGTGCCATCGCATCGCCTTGGCATGCTCTTTGTTTTGGAACAAACATTTCAACCGTGTTATTATAGGAGCATACCACATCACCTTGGCAGGAATCTTCTTCCTGGGGCGCTCGTCCTCGACATCACCAGGGTCATCGCGGCTGATCTTATAGCACAATGCACCGCATACCGGGCAAGCGTTCAAATCCTCGTACTCACCGCGATAGAGGATGCAATCATTAGGGCATGCATGTATCTTCTGCACCTCTAACCCTAGAGGGCAGACAACCTTCTTTGCTTCGTACGTACTCTCGGCCAATTCATTGTCCTTTGGAAGCATATTCTTTATCATTACCAGCAACTTTCCAAATCCCTTGTCAGATACACCATTCTCCGCCTTCCATTGCAACAATTCCAATGTGGTGCCCAGCTTTTTCTTATCACCTACGCAATTCGGGTACAACAATTTTTTGTGATCCTCTAACATGCGCTGCAACTTCTTCTTCTCCAAATCACTTGCACAGTTTCTCTTTGCATCGGCAATGGCCCGACCTAGATCATCAACGGGCTCATCCGATGCCTCTTCTTCAGCTTCTTCCCGCATTGTCGGCTCAGCTTCTTCCTGCATTACCGGCTCAGCTTCTTCCCTCATTGTTGTATCATCATATTCAGGGAACCCATGGCCAGGATAGCTGTCGTCGTCCTCTTCTTCTTCATTTTCTTCCATCATAACCCCTCTTTCTCCGTGCTTGGTCCAAACATTATAATGGGGCATGAAACCGGACTCAAAAGATGGACGTGAATGGTTCTTGACGTAGAGTAATTGTGACCATTCTTACAGCCAGCACATGGAAAAGGCATAAAACCATCCGCCCGCTTGTTTGCCTCAGCCGCAAGCAGAAAAGTATGCACACCATTAATGAACTCGGGAGAGCATCAGTCATCGTACATCCATTGCCGGCTCATCTTCAATACACAGCACTGAAAACACCAAATTAATACAATACATAAAGTTCATACAACACTTAAATGCAACAAACAAATAACTCTCTAGCTAAAGAATTTAAATGTAACAACAAATGTGATCAAGATCGCAACTAAGGTAACAATTGATTCAACAGCATAATGATACCAAGCCTCACTATGAATGGCATATTTTCGAATCTTTCTAATTCTCAAGCGCATTTTCTCCATCTTAATCTTGTGATCATCGACGACATCGGCAACATGCAACTCCAATTCCATCTTCTCCCCCTCAATTATTTTCAAGTTTTCTTTCGAACCCTCATTTTCTCTTTCAACTAAATTTAACCTCTCGACAATAGGGTTGGTTGGAATTTCCGGTTCAACTACCTCCTACATTCAAATATCTATGTCAGCTTGATGGACATAATTTGTCATAAACACAAAATGCAACAAATAGTTTTAAAATAGAATATACCACATCCGAATCATAACAAGGACGAGGGCACTATGTATAAGAAACAACGTACGGGTAAGATAATTATACGAGTAACTATATATCCAAATCACACAAACATCAATTTTTTATATAAAATTTTATGAACAAGAGGCTCACCACAAGGTGGTGCCGGTGACGGGACGGTGTGGGCGATCGACGGTGGTTACGACAGAGATTTAGAAGGCATTAAGTAAACCACACCTACATATGCAAACTAAGTGTTATTTTGACCTCAATTTGCATATAAATCAAATACTACCACATATAATTCCTCCTAAATTACTAAAACCCACAATTAATCACTATATAAACCAATGCAAGAGCTAATCTAGCAATGAGAGATGAAAGGAAAAGTTGCTAACCTTTGTGATCATTTGAATGGATGGGGGCCTGCAAATCTTGAAAAATTCGGGGCAAATTTTGTGATGAACTCGAGAGGAAGAAGTGAAGAACAGAGGAGAGGGAGAGGGAAAAGGGGGGAGAACAGAGTGCTGGTGGACGAAGGGTTTATATAGGACGACCTTTAGTACCGGTTCGTGGCACGAACCGGTACTAAAGGTGCTGGAGGGGCCCCACTCTCTGACAACATTCTGCCACCACTCTCATTAGTACCGGTTCGTGGCACGAACCGGTGCTAAAGGTTCGCCACGAACCGGTACTAAAGATCTCCTCCCGCCTAGCCGTTGGAACCGGCACTAATGGACACATTAGTGCCGGCTCTGTTACAAACCGAGACTAATGTGTCTCACATTTAACCCTTTTTCTACTAGTGGTTCGACGTCACTCATGGTCATGGTCGGCTAGTCGCCCCCTGTCGCTCGTAGCGGCGATCCATGGATCTAGCTCCCGCGGGTAGCCCGTCTTGCTGCGATGGCAATGGTCGTGGGCTTGGTGAGGGCGAGGTGAGCTACGCAAGCAGATATCTCTGGAGGTGGCCGATCGGTGAATGCTTGCGAGATATGGGAAACCGGGGTGAGCTTTTTTTGAATTTATGACGATGAGAGTAGGAGCGATGCATGGCCAACAGAGCGTACCATGCGATCGATCTCCAGCTCTGTCGGTCGGTGGATTCTAATTCCTTTCTTCTGTTTGAACTACTCGACAATTAAGATCATCTTCGCGTTCACAAATTGATCAGGGGAATCCCATTTGGTGCTTCAGGTGTTAGTTCATAGTGTTTTTGCAAACCGACGCCCGAAGCAGCTAACCACGCGCGGTAGTTGGCCTCGACCCATCTTCATTTTCTCCCTTCTCGTTAAAAACTCAAAAATAGGTGTGTGGTGCCAGTAATCGAACTCGGAACCACATCGTTCGTACCCAAATGTAGTAGACAACTTAGGATCTCGCAATGCTTGTGCCAGGTACTTCTTTTCATCAATTTCATCTTTCCCTAATGCGTGCAGGTGGATGACTGTGTGTATGTAAATTCTCTCTCCAATCTCATTAATCCCCTCCCCTGATTTTAAGGGTGTGGATGGCTGTGTGTATGTAAATTCTCTCTCTAATCTCTTGGGCTCCTTGATTTTCAGAGGTGGGTGGGGAGGTGGCATGTGCTTTCCGTTGCATGCAAAGAAAAAAAGAGGAAAGATTAGGAAAGGGAGCACGCAACTGCATTGCCTAATCTGGCCTAAGTGCCTTGTCAGAAACTACACATTCCAACGCGCGCCCGTGAATTAGTATTATTATTCTACATTCTAATTAAGTAGCTAGGGGAAAATAAAATTCCAAATAATCATTCATTTCTACCTTACGCACCTGAACTATCCTCTTAAATAATGGAATTGTTAACATAGAATAAACATAGGCACAACAGCTAGTGAGTGACAAAAGCAGGGGACACATGCCCCCTTCCCGCTAGTGAATGACAAAATCAGGGGACAAATGCCCCCTCAAAAGTAAATACAGACTTTTACGTGTGCGCTCATTGCAACACGTGATAGGCTTGCCCCTGATTTTAGTTGTGGGCCCAATATCTAATCTCTCTCCAACCTCATTAATCCTTCTCCCCCAATTTTAAGGGCGTGGATGGCTGTGTGTATATAAAATTCTCTCTCTAATCTCTTGGGCTCCCTAATTTATAGGGGTGGGTGGGCAGGTGGCATGTGCTTTTCGTTGCATGGAAAGAAAAAAAATAAAAAAATAAAAAAGGGAGCACACAACTGGATTGCCTAATCTGGCCTAAGTGCCTTGTCGGAAATTGCACGCTCGAACGCGTGCACATATTAGCATTATTATTCTACATTCTAATTAAGTAGCTAGGGGAAAATAGAATTTCAAATAATCATTCCTTTCTACCTTACGCACCTGAACTATACTCTTAAATAATAGCATTCTTAACATAAAACAAACATAGGCACAACAGCTAGCGAGTAACAAAAGCAGGGGACACATGCCCTCCCCCGATAGCGAATAACAAAACCAGGGGACAAATGCCCCCTCAAAAGTAAATACAGACTTTTACGCGTGCGCTCATTGCAACGCGCGATTGGCTTGCCCCTTGATTTTAGTTGTGGGCTCGATATCTTATCTCTCTTCAACCTCATTAATCCCTCTACCCTGATTTTAAGATTGTGGATGACTGTGTGTATGTAAATTCTCTCTCTAATCTCTTGGGCTACTTGATTTTTAGGGGTGGTTGGGCAGGTGGCATGTGGCAGGGGTGGGTGGGTAGACAACTTAGGATCTCGCAATGCTTGTGGTAGGTTACTTCTTTTCATCAATTTCTTCTTTCCCTAATGCGTGCAAGCTCTTGTTCTTGTTTTTTGGCCTGGGATCTGGTGGGGTTTTTCTTCCCAGTTTTCTTTTGTTTTTTGGATTTTTTTAGTTTTTCTTCTATTTTCCTTTTTCTTTTTCCCTCTTTCTTTTTATTTTCATATTTGATGAACTTTTTAACGAATCAATGAACTGCTTTTACAATTCGATAAACCATTTTTTTTTAAATTTGATGAACTTATTTCAAATTCAATGAACTTTTTCCTAAAATTAATGAATTTTTTTTCAAATTCAACAATTCTTTTTCAAATTCAATGAACTTTTTCGAAAATCAATGATTTTTTGTGAAATTCGATGAAACTTATCCAAATTCAATGAATTTTATTTAAAAAAATCAGTGAACTTGTTATCGAATTTGGTGAATTTTTCCAAAATTGATGAACTTTTTCCTACATCGATCAATTTTATTTTCAAATTCGATGACCCATTTCCTAAATTCGATGAACTTTTTTCATATTCAATGTACCTTTTTTCAAATCGATGAACTTTTTTTTCAAATTCTATAATTTTTTGAAAATCTTTATCAAATTTTTCAAAAATGGTGAACTTCTCTTCAAATTTATGGACTTTCTAAAAATCCGTGAACATTTTTTAATCCACGAATATTTTCGATTTCTTTTGTTTTCGTGATTTTTGTTTAAAATATCAACGTTGAAATGGTGAAAGGTTGACCAAACCACCGTCAAACCATCGAACATAGAGCGAAGGAAGGGGGCGAGCGCCCAAACAAGCTGCGGCATGCACAAGTTCCTCAGGGAGCCCCTATATCTCGCATTCTGCGAGAACGAGGCGAGCAGCCTGGTTTTCTGTTTTTTTTACGTTTTCTGTTTTTGTTTATTGCTTTATTTTGTACTTTTATTTATAATTTAAAATATTAAAAAAATATTGCACAAAAACACTTTACAATTTTCTAGGGAAATGTTGAATCATTATTTGACAAATGTTAATCAAGAATTCGAAAAATGTTGAAAATGTATTTGTAAAAATATTGAAAAAGTATTTCAACAAATTGTTAATCAATCATTCATAAAATGTTGAACAAGAATTTGGAAAATGTTAAACAAGTATTTGAGAAAACATTGAACAAGTATTTGTAAATGTTAATCAAGCATTCTAATTTTTTTGAAGAAGAATTTCAAAAATGTTGAGTAATTATTTGAAA
>NC_057809.1:2533370-2541247 GCF_018294505.1 Triticum aestivum | reverse complement strand
ACCGTTTCCCCCCTCCGTGACACGGCGATAGTGGCGTTCGTAACGGGGGGCAATCGATATCCCATCGGGTATGTTTTTTTAGATAAGGCATAATTATCTTATGCAAAAGCAAAAACTAAAATAAAGTAAAAATAACAAAACAAAGTAAAAATAAAAAAATAAAGTAATGCCCACGTATGCCGACGGCAAGGCCGTCGGCATATATGTGCACACACGGAGGTTGTCCCACGGATCGGTGACGTGGCGTGGCACAAGGATCGATGACGTGGCGAAGTGGCCTATGCCGACGGCTGTGCCGTAGGCATCCCTCTGCCACAGATAAATTTAAAAATTAAGTAAAGTAAACATATGCCGACGGCAAGGCCGTCGGCATACCTGCGCACACACGGATCGATGACATGGCGTGGCACACGGATCGTTGACGTGGCAGAGGGGCCTATGCCGACGGTTGTGCCGTAGGCATACCTCTGCCACAGATATGCCGACGGCCGCCGTTACCACCCGTCGGCGTAGGTTCAACGCCGTCAAATGGTCAGTGCTGGCCGGGCAGGTGGGCCCGTGCTATGCCGACGGCCTGACCTATGCCGACGGGCCCCGTAGGCGTATCTCGGGCGGTCCCGACGGCCTCGTCTATGCGGACGGCCCCGTCGGCATAGATGGATGTATGCCGACGGCTTTTCTACGCCTACGGCCTATCCTTGGCCGTCGGCATAGGTCCGGCCCTGCCGACGGGGGCCGTCGGCATAGATTTGGCCGTCGGCAACCCCAGTTTTTCTGGTAGTGTTAATTCATCTTTATAGCGATTGGATTGGTTCTGTCCGTATGATTCTACTCAGGAGTCGGCAGGAACATGCTATGAACGAACGGACAAGAGTGGTGGGCTGGATGTAATGGGTTGACTTCATTGGCTCAAATAGATCAATACAAAATAGGACTGCGGGTTCATTAAAAACATAAGGAGCTGTTAATTAGTACCACCTCGCGTATATGTTTAAATTTAAACTGAAAGCGTAAATTCACGGGAAAAAGTTCTAAGTTGTGGGACTCAAAAGTGAGGTCATGAGTTCAAGCCCCTCACGAGCAATTATTATTTTTGCTGCTTGCCCAGTCCGCCGTGAAAAAAATTGCATACCTGGGCTAGCTCGGCCTAGCAGGGGATATAACGCAGCGAAAAAAATATGTGCGTATATGGGCTAGCTCGGCCCAGCAGAGGAGAAAACTTGGCGACCCACTAGAAAAAACCTGGGGTAGCGACGTAACGTTCGAAGGCACACGACGGACGAAAATTAGTACCACCTTGTTTATATTACGATTTTGTCCATATAAATTGTAAAAACGTATTATGACATAAGAAAAAAGTGTATTGTGACGGTGAACCCACGGAGTCAATCCGTGCTTTATTATTAGGGAAAGATTACTAGAAAAAAGGCCCGTGCGTTGCAACGGAAGAATATCACACACTAGCCCTGATAATAGTGTCTCAAGACCTTCACTCCTCGACAACGCGAGCTTGTGTCTGGCGGTGCTCAAGGGAGGAATGCTTCAGTAACAAGCGACAACTGGATCGCCAATGAAGACGTGGTGGCATATCGCGCACTACAAACATCTTTTACACGTTCTCCACATGATGGCACAACACTCGCCCATCTGCTGCTTCCGCCGTAGCCAACTGACACATCTTACTCCTGCTGGCACGACCACCAAGCAGAGGGAAGGTGTGGGAAAAATATTGTCATCTTAATGGTCCACCAGGCACATCTTGTATAAAATGCAGCAAAAGGTTAGAGTAGTATTACCGGGGTATTTACTCCCTTTTGATGAACCCGCATAAATATAAGTCGATAAAAAAAAAATATGTGTCATGATTTGTAAGCAAATAGCAAGTGGTAGATCATATATGCACTTATTTTAAATGTGTGAGTATATTAGGATGAGTGACACATACACTTATAAAGATATTGCATTTGCATTTCGGACCTTATAATACTCAATGAGTGACTCTAAACTCTAAATATGTCTATATATATTCGTATGTAATTCATATTGAAATCTCTAGAAAGACTTATACTTAGAAACCGAAGGATTATAGGGGCCATGAGTTGACAATCAGTCCATCCTTTTAGTATGCATTTTATTCATCCCATCAGCTTTCCTAAAAGTAAAGTTACTCTAGCCGATTCATATTACTTGTCTTAGATTTGTCTACATACAAATATATCTAAAACCCAAATGATTTTCGATACCATACTATTTGTAGTATATTAATTTGATACATGTATCTAAAAATATTCGTATTTAGTATGTTATTTGATTTTCATTGAATCCTGCTTTTAGCTCAAGCACGGTGTCTTTATTCTCTTCGCACGGCCTATACGGCCGCTGGCCGACCGAGTCTGCCAAGATTTATCCTTCTGAATTCCATAGTTCCTTCCTTTAGTACCCTGAAAGACAGCCCACAATTCCGTTTAGCCTCAAGTCTGTTCCCACTCTCCTTTTTAGGACGCCTTGTTGATATTGCAAGGAATCTGTGGTCCTATAAACTGGTAGAAATCTGTCTAAAGGAGCGAGGTGGGATAATTGAACATGTAATATAGATGGCTGGGCTGGTTGCTGCAGCTCTCGACGACAATTGAGCTGTTGTGTTCGAACCCTGCTGTTAGTGAATTTTTTTTGCATGCCTGAGAAAAGGCCCATCGGTGGCCCATTAGAAAAGACCGATAGTGAAACAATTTAAGGGCCAGTGGCGATAGACCACACACGAACCCACGAGCCTGATGGTTGACGTACGAAAAAGGTGGGACGGACGGACGGATGAACTATTAGTATCATCTCGTCTATAGTACGATTTTGTCTATACAAATTGTAAAAACGTATTATGACATGAGAAGAAAGCGTATTGTGACGGTGAATCCGACAAAGTCAATTCGTGTTTTATTATTAGGGAGAGATTATTATAGGGAAAGATTAGCACATATTATATATGGGATGTGAATTATGTATGGGAAGTGTTCTATTCAACACGAGGTTTTAGTCGTGTACGGTCTGGTGTATATACATGGGATTCATGTATGCATGTTCGGTAAAAGAGATCGTAACAAAGTTTTATACTGGGGAGGCATGCAAAAAACCAATCTTGGTGCTCGCCGCATCCGACGATACTGCGATGGAGTCCGTGGAGGAAGAGGTTATGAGGGACATACTGTTGAGGCTGCCGACGAGGGACGTGGCCCGCTGCGGCTGCGTCTGCAAGCCATGGCGCCGCGTCATCCGCGACCCCTCGTTCCGTCGTCTGTGGCTCCGGCTCCCCGGAGGCCTTGCTGATCTCCCAGACGAGGCCGCCGGGCATGACCGTCGAGACAACCGTGTTCAACGTCTCCTCGGCAACGCTTACGCCCATGTGCCGCGTCACCGACCTGGACAACGGCTTCCTACTCTTCAACTCCGGCCAACATGAGCCAATGTTTGTCTGCAACCCGGTCACCAGTGTAAAGCTGCAGGTTCCCGCGGTCAACGTCATGGGATTCTGCGTGTCCGGCCACCAGTACAAGCTCTTCCACTTCTCGGGATTGTCCGGCCACCAGTACAAGCTCCTTAGGCGGCAGTGGGTGGCGGCGACACGAGGACCATATCCGATTTTACAGCGCCAGGTCACTGCTGGCACTCATCAATGGCAAGCTGTATGTTATCACTTTATCATTTTACCTGAAGCCGGACACGAGGACCATATATTCAGGTGAAGATGCTCTGCCACGCCTCAACCTTCAATCAGAATCTCAGCTCGAATCATCTACGCCGTTCAAGTTTCGGCATGACAAGCTGGCAGAAGTACACGACTCACAGCTCTAAAATTCTTTTATGCTATCAAGCTTCTTAGTTTCAAGCTCCAGGTCGTCAAATACATACAGATAACAGAGTAGTAGCAACATGAAACGGATTGCTAAAACCAAGCAATACCAACTACTTGCTGTGTCGAGGGGATGAAAACAGCACAGCAGGTTGCCTCTAGCTCGGGCCTCGGCCGGTCGTGTGGTGGATCATCGCTGCTGCTGCTGGTTCTCCCTCCGGCGCGCGTACCGGGTCCTGTCGTTGTACCTCGGCCTGTCTGACGCTCTCTGCAGAACGGGCTCCACCCTCCTCTGCCTCTCGGGTGATCTCTGCACAATCTCCCCATTCACAAACAGCTCGGCTGCACATCATAGCCAAACGTCGGAATAAGATTGTCAGTATTCTTTCATCAAACACATATTACAAATATCACCAAACATGTAAAGCAAGACATAAGTGAATGCGCCATCTCTTAGTTGGGTCAACGTTTCGTAAACAGTAACTTGGACACTACATCAAGGCGAAGGAACAAATTAATAGTATGCTACTCCCTCCATTCACAAATATAAAATGTTTTGGTTATTTCAATATGGACTACATATTCGGACTGAAATGAATGAACACACTAAAACATGTCTATATGCATCCGATTCACACAAAAATTAGAACATCTTATATTTGTGATTGGAGGGAGTAGTATGCAAACCAAGGCATAGCTCAGGAAAACCACTTGCTTTGACCAGAAATAGCTGACTACCCCAAGTTTCATGGTAAAATTAGCAAGGCGGAGCATTTCTCTTAGATATAATCAACACTAGAGGCACTGCTCTTACCATGTTTTGTCGGCATAAATACCATTAGAGAATATGCAGGGACTTGTTAGGATCCCATTAGCACTCAAAGCAAGAATCACGCACTAAACTTCATTGCTTCAGCCACATGGACTGTATAGCAAATTTCGGTAGTTGAAGATAGTTATAAATACCCAACTACACAGAAATGCTCATAGCACTTGATACCGTGCACTGTTACTGTTATATATATACAAACAATGCTCATAGCACTTGATTGTGTGCGTTAGGTGTCAGTGCCCACCCTGGATAGATTAGAGCAGCAATGGTTGTAAGTTGTAACTAAAGAGGGAATATGTTTCGTGATAATTTATTGTACCTCTCACCTCTACAAATATTTTCCAATACTTGGGGCATAAATAACTTTCAGAGAATATGCAGGTACTTGTTACATATTTACATGCCCGTAGCAAGAATCGCACACTAGACTTCATTGCTTCAACCACATGGACAACAGAGCAAACGTTGGAAGTTGACAATATACTCGTAAATACACAATTATACACTTTGCTCCTACAACTTTATATGGTGCATTAATGTTTAATGATGTATTATACATACTGCCTACAGCACTTGATAGTGTGTGTTAGGCTTCATTGCTCAGCAGAGACAGGTTAGAGCACCAAGGATTGCAATTACAGAGGGAGTACGTTCCATGATTAGTTTTTCTACAAACATACACAACCATCTAAAAGTTTATCAGCAACCGAATCAAATATATTACTCATAAGGCTGCATCAGACCACCTAGATGGAATCATTTAAATGATACTGGGCAATAGGTGTCTTGCTGGTTGGCACAAAACAATCAGTCTGCAGAAATCTAAAATGGTTGTCGATTTGAGCAGTCCTAATCCCACAAAGAACCAAATAGTCTAGCTCCCTTCCATGGATGGCATACCAAACAAAACAAACCAGAAGATGGTTGCAGGATAAGTATAGTATGTCGAGAATTACCTCCATAGTCCTTGTGTTCAGGGTCCACATAGGAATCGGGGAGTACAAACAGAACACCAGGAATCCCTGCAGTACACCATACATAATTAAAAAATACACAGAAGGAGAAACAGCTCATGACTGGTTTTCAATGTAGTTAATAAGCACAAAAAACCTTCAAGCTTGTTGGATGTCTCCTCATCAATCTCACACCCGAACCCGAAGTAGCGCTCGCACGAGACGTTGTAAATCTTCCTCTTGGCCTCCTCCTCGCTGGGACAACATTCAGAGACAGAGCAACATCATATCATCAGGCTTACATGAACAATACTACTTGACAGAAGGTAACACTGAGCTGGTCTTCCAACCCAAGCAAGACTCAAATTTGTAGTCTTTGTCACTCATTTTCGAGCAATGAGCGAGACTGCCTGAGCCGATCTCGCGACGGGATAGAGGCTGGACGGATGGGTACCTTCCGAGGACCTTGGCGAGGGTCTGGACGTAGCACTCGATCATCTGGTGCTTGGAGGCGCCCTCGCCGCCGGGCTTGTCCATGACGATCAGCCAGTGCTCGTAGTCGCACCCGGGGAACAGCGGCGCCATCTCCGTGGGCGCGCGGTCCCCTCCGCCCCCGCCCCCGCCCCCGCCCCGCGCGGGGGAGTACCCGTCGCCCCCCGGCCGCCGCGCCATTCCCCTGGCGCCCCCGGCGCCGCGGAGGAGGAAGGAGGACGAGGAGGCGACGGCCGCCGGGCGCAGCATCTCCCTCGCCGCCGCGGCCGGGGCGCGCGGGATGGACGGGGCGGAGGCGATGCGGCGGGAGATGAGGAGGCGTATGGCGGTGGACGGCGAGGAGGTGGTGGGGGAGAGCAGCCTGCGGGCCATGGAAGCAGCGGCGGCGGCGGCGGCCATGGAGAGGGAGGGAGATGGGGAATGGGGAATTCGGGACGGAGACCTACGGGGGGTTTAGGGGACATGGGTTTAAGCTTAAATGGGCCTCTTGCTGTGGATCACATGGGCTTTTATCAGCCCGCGACAGTTTGTGTGGATTTGGGAATTCGGTTTTCTCCCCTAGTAGCTTGAGAGCCATATCTCGCGAAATCACTACTCAAGGGTACCCTTTGCACCTTCTCATAGGCTGACAAGTGGCAGCCTTTTTCTCCAAGTTTCGCTTTACAAAACATTTTATCTCTTGAATGGTGCGTCTGGATCCTGAACCGTTTTCATCGTTGAATTATCAGGGCCTATTCTGGAGTCACCCGGCTCCACACTTTCACAGATCTCATGTGCGGAGCCGAGCCGAACGCTCTAGCTCCCGGAAGCTAACTTAGAGAAGTTGTGGTCCATCATAGTGTAATGAGCATGGAGTTACAGAAGCCGCGAAATCATATCTTCGGGAATTACCTGGTATGCCACCGCCAAGTGAAGAAAACGTTTCCCTTAATCTCTCTCCTCCCTTCTTTCTTTTTCCGAAAACTGGCGTGTGGGTCCTTCCTCGTAGAGAAACATAGCTCTCCTTTTTGGGGGCTACATGCTTGCCTTAAAATTGGGCTACTAGTCCATCGAACGTTCTCCATCCAGCCCAACGCTACCAGCCCAAGCTGGGCGATGGAGAAGTTTTTTCGCTCCCGAACGGACGTGAATCGTTGTGTGGAGTGAGAAGCTAGGCCGGGAAGCTGAATTTGTGGAGTTGGGAGAGCTGGGAGGACTTCAGAACAGGCCCTTAGCGTCGAGATTTTCAAAACTAGATCGCATGTTAATAGGTTTTGATGAACTTTCTTTTTATGAAAAAATCATTAGAAAAAACCGTGGCTGGAAGCATGTTTCTTTATTCACTTTTTTCCCTTTCCGAGAGGCACAACTGTGCTTCTCGCGGAAGAAATTTTGTGCTTCAACGAGAATCAAATCTGTGTCTCTCCTAGAAAGAAAAAATAGGTATTTTTTCCTTTTTTGAAAGCCACAAATGTGTCTCCCGCGGAAGTAAACCTATGCCTCCACAAGAACACTTGCCACTCTCGTGGAAGCAAAACAATGCATTTTTTCCCAGGTAAGCAAATTAGTGCCCCCATGAGAACTAGATCTGTATTCTTACGGAAGCAAAAACACAATGCATTTTTTTCCTTTTCTGAGAGGTATAGTTGTGCCTCTTGCAGAAAACAAATATGTGCATCCATAAGAAGCAAACGTGTGCCCCTCGTGGAAGAAAAAAAAATACTTTTTTCCTTTCCAAGAGGTATAGTTGTGCCTCCCGCAAAAGCAAATTTGTGCC